>NC_134267.1:222851311-222956311 GCF_031893055.1 Leptodactylus fuscus | reverse complement strand
TCTATCTATCTATCTATCTATCTGTCTATCTATCTCCTATCTATCTATCTATCTATCTATCTCCTATCTATCTATCTATCTATCTATCTATCTATCTCCTATCTATCTATCTATCTATCTATCTATCGCCTATCTATCTATCTATCTATCTATCTATCTATCTATCTATCTATCTATCTATCTATCTATCTTATATCTATCTATCCCAGGTAAATAGCCAGATACTCAAAAAACCAATCCATATACAGTATCATAGGCATAGAATAGACATAGTAGAAAGATACAGTGAGCGGTTCCTTGTGTGGACAGGCAGTCGGTGTTTGGAGTGCGGTATAATTTGTGTGTGCTGCACTGCGTAAAGCATAACAAAGCCTATAAACTACGGAGATGTTGTATCTGTTCATATACAGGACGTCAGAGAGCAATGTTATCTGTGCCGAAGGGCATTTATAGGGCTAATAAAAGCCCAATCACAGGTGACACATAACACCCGCATTATATACTATATACTCTTTATCTGTCTTTACTGTATATGACTCCCTTAATAAGAACATGCAACAAGTATGACTAGACCATTGTATTCTTACCTGGCTGAAGATGGGGTTTATTTATACGTTACGTCCCTTCCATAAGATATTAGTAATACACATTTGGCATCATAGCAAGAAATAGGGGAAATGAACTGATGAAAGATAATATGACTGTAGAATCAGACTACACAAAGTTACTTGTAGTCTATAACCATGGAGACACACAGATTTCCATACAATTGTAGAACTTTTTTATGACGTTGCCCTATTTTTATTTACGACTTCCAAGGTGTTGAGACCTGTTTCATTATACTTATAAGGGAAGGATGATATGTTACCCATAGCCTGTTTTCTATTATAAGGAAGTTAGATAGGTTAATAGACAGATCCAATACAATCCCTGATACAATAGAACGGCAGCTCCACTTTAATTATTGCAGAGATATGAGTCCCAATGGTGGATTTTTTTCAGTATTCCATTGCTGTAATTTAACCCCACGGTTTCACTTCTGTTTTTCGCAGAATGGAAGACAAAGTTTCATTGGACACCAGTTGGGGGGTGTTGCCGAAGTCCCGAACAGCAAGGATCAGAGGGTCAAATCTGCAAGAGCCATCCAAATGACCTACTACCTCCAGAATTATGGCTCTGCTACCCAAGACCACATCAACGAGCAATGGGAAACTGAATTTTGCACACTAATCCACCAGCTGCAAGAAGAACATCCAGATATCCAGATGTATTCACTGACATCTTTCAGCTTGCTCAGAGACTTTCAGAAAACCATAGAGTTGTCTAGAAGTAAGATTGTGGTGAGTCTTATGCTGGTTCTCCTGGCCGCCACTCTCTCCAGCTCTATGAAGGACTGTCTACGTAGCAAGCCTTTTTTGGGTCTACTGGGAGTGCTCACTATTTGTATCTCCAGTGTCACAGCGGCAGGGATATTTTTCGTAACGGATGGAAGATATAACTCAACTCTCCTGGGAATACCATTCTTTGCTATGGGTAATGATTTATTATATATATATAGGGCTATAGGGGATTCTAGTCTTTGATTGGATAAATTGGTAAGGTATCAGATGACATCATCACACCTTCTAGGAGCTATTGACCAAAAACTATCTATGAACAAACAGATACGGAGTGCAAGGAGTGCAGTGTAACTTCTAGATGCAGAGGACTGAATCTGAGGAACAGAGGATGAAGGATAAGATATGTTATTGTATTATACTTCCACACCCTATATTATGATCAGGTCACGTGATAAGCCTGACCAAACAGAAGTGATTTTAGGGCAGTTTTGAAGCTGCTGTAGTTGGGGATTAATCGGATTGTCCGAGGTAAAGCATCCCAGAGCACTGGTGCAGCTCTAGAAAAGTCTGGGAGTGGGATGTTCGGATAATAGAGGGTGCAATATAGATAGATAGATAGATAGATAGATTACATAGATAGATAGGAGATAGATATGAGATAGATAGATAGATAGATATGAGATAGATAGATAGATAGATAGATAGGAGATAGATAGATAGATATGAGATAGATAGATAGATATGAGATAGATAGATAGATAGATAGATAGATAGATAGGAGATAGATAGATAGATATGAGATAGATAGATAGATAGATAGATAGATAGATAGATAGATAGAGATAGATAGAGATGTGATTTTAGGGCAGTTCTGAAGCTGCTGTAGTTGGGGATTAATCGGATTGTCCGGCGTAAAGCATCCCAGAGCACTGGTGCAGCTCTAGAAGAGTCTGGGAGTGGGATGTTCGGATAACAGAGGGTGCAAGTCTAAGGTCATTGGCAGAGCGGAGAGCGCAGTTAGGGTGGTAGATAGTGATAAGAGAGAAGAAATAGAAGGCGCAGCACTATGGATGGATTCGTTGGTGAGTGTGCCAATTTTTATATTGTATTCTGTGATGGATGGACAAGAGGTACATGTACCGGTTTGACAGAAAGACGAGTCGAGTCTGGCCGCTGCATTCAGGACAGATTGTAGAGGGAGAGTTTAGTAAGAGGAAGCCGAATTAGAAGAGAATTGCCATAGTGAAGACGAGGGCCCCATCTTCTTTACCTCCAACATCATCTTTCCAGGGAATGTCAGGAAAGCTCCATACACATTAGAGAGTTGGCCATTATGGCCAGATTCAGTAGTTTTGGCAAACATTGATCTAATGTGTATGAACAGCTTACATACCAGCAGAATATCTTCCATATTACTTAGGTCCGGTTCACATCTGCGTTCGGGCCATTCCGTCCTATCCGCATGAAATATGGGGAGAGAAAAGTCCTGCAAGCACCACTTTTCTCTCCACATTTTTCATGCGGGAAGCACCCTGACCCCATTATAATCTATGTGGTCCGTGGGTTTCCTTAGCAGACTCCCAAAGGGAGATGTGAACCAGGCCTTATTTGATGTTGTAGGGGATATCATAGTGAGCAAACCTTTTTTTTTGAGGTGAAAGTGCCATCTTGTTACCAAGAGACTTATCCTTTAATCCATATGCACCAGGGGTGTTCTTGAATCTGCTGCAGCGTCCCTTTGTGGGGGTCCATTGGTTGGCTGTAGTCAGGCTTCCATGGGTGGCTGACCATGGACAGGCTAGGTCTACGTTATTTAAGGAAATCTGTCAGGGCGATTTTGCACACCAATCCACCCATAGGTCCTTATGGACCAGGGTTTAGTGTCCCGAATCACCCTGTTATAACTTGATCTGTGGCTGCGTTAAATATAAAAAGCTTTCTACTTACCTACAGATGAGTCCAATGAGTCTCTCGGCGCCTACAAGATTCACCAGTGAAGCCGGAGAAGTACACACGAACTTCACTGCGCATGTGCATAAGGTCCAGCGCATGCACACTGAAGCTTCACTGACGTACTCCCCTGGTGTGAGGAGTAGAGACAATCGGTGACTATGACGTTTTTTGGGGGGGTTTTGTGGCCACAGATAGAGTTATAACCATGGGATATGGAACACTAATGGCCTGTAGGTGGCTTAATGACCCAAATCACCTTGACAGATCCCCTTTCATTTTGTAACTTACTATGACATCTATAGTCATGGCCAATAGACTGACACAAATTTTGGTTTTCGCAAAGATTGTCGTGTTTTTCAATCCTTTAGTCAGGTGTTTCTATGGATACTGAAGTACAAGTCGAAGCATTTCATACGTTTTCACACTTTAATTGACAAATCCATCAAGGTTAGGCAAAGACTGAATATTTACAGATCGTTATTTTTCACGACTTCTGACATATCAGCTCCTGGACTATTTCTGGAATTGTGAACATTTCAATGTTTTGTTCACCGAGCCACTTACTTATCACGTTCGCCTTGTGACATGGTGTCCATCACGTTGGAAAAAAAGCATCGGGCGTCACCACATACCTCCTGAAGTGTGGGGAGAAGTTGCTTTTGGAGGATGTTTAGATCCTATTCTTTATTCATGGTGGTGTTCTTGGGCAAAATTGTACGTAAGCCCACTCCCCTGGATGAAGGACCATCTCACACATGGATGGTCTCAGGATACGTTACTGTTGGCATGACACAGGACTCATGGTAGCATTCACCTTTTCTTCTCTGGACAATCATTCTTCTAGATGTCCCAAAACACTTTAACTATGTAGGTGGTGGGATTAAGTGAGGTGTCGACTCCCGACATTTGGTTGTAAGAGCCATTTCGGTCACAAATGACACTTCTCTTCAAGAGATGGTAGATCTCTGAGTAGCAAGTGCTCCAAGAAGCTATAGTCCCGCCTCCAGTGCACCCATTGCCTCATTTGTCTAAGGATTCATAGTTGTTTTCCTCCTATGTCTATCGCCGTAATGTTCTCTGTAACATGGGGGTGATAGTTCATTATGTATGGGGTTGGTGGTGTACTCCCTTGAAATTTTGGATCCATGACCAAGAAAACCCCCATATCTAAATCCTATTGAGAACCTAGGCTCAATCCTAAAAAAAAGCATGTAGACTAGAGATGAGCGAACAGTAAAATGTCCGAGATTCGATATTCGTTTCAAGTAGCCCCTCAATATTCAACTACTCGAATCGAATATCGAACCCCATTGTAGTCTATGGGGGGGAAAATGCTCGTTTCAGGGGTAGGCAATGTTCGATCAAATTATACTTACCAAGTCCATGAGTGAGGGTTGGGCTGGATCCTCCATGCAGTCTTCTCCGTGCAGCTTCCCTGCGGCATCTTCCGGCTCTGAATTTACTCTGCCAGGCATCGGGCACTACAAGCGGACATGCGCATGCCCGCACTACAAGCAGACATGCGCAGTCGGCTCTGCCCAGGCCCGATGCCTGGCAGAGTGAATGAAGAGCTGAAAGACGCCGCGGGGAAGCTGCACGGAGAAGACTTCTAAAGGTAGGAGAAGAACCAGCGTTGATTGGCCGACTGTATAGCATTCGGCCAATCAATGCCCTGTTCTGCATCGAACTTTTCCATTCGAATAGCGAGTGGTACTCGAACAAGTACGAATATTTCGAATACCATAGTATTCGATTGAACACCTACTCGATCAAGTACTACTCGCTCATCTCTAATGTAGACAAACAACTCAGAAATTGTGATAAAATCGAAGCACTGAATAAGACAAGAACTGGTTGTAATCAGTCAAGCCTCGAAAAGTAAGGGTACATTCACACTACCGTAGTTATAGTCCATTGATCTCATCCGTCATAACATGGGAGCGACAGACTTAAATGGTGACAGAGTGACTGATGCAGATGGAACCGTCCCCGCTTTCACTGTAATGTACAAAACATGATGGACGCTTTCTCCGGTCATGTTTGTTACTTTTCTAACGGATGGAAAAGTTCTGCAGATACAACTTTTTGCAAATGTGTCGGAAAAAATTTCCATAATATTTTTTACATTAGTAAATAGGAACGGATCACCGTTTAGGTCCGTTGCTCTTATCCTATGACAAATGAGAGCAACAGACTATAATGACGGTAGTCTCAACACTGTAACTATTGAGTCTTTGCATAAACTTGATGAGACAGATTTCTTATGCCTTGTACATTGGTTTTCTGCTGTTCATAGCATAAAAAGACACATTTTTTTGCACAAATTGGGTTTTTTAATTTCTGTACCGGCCTCGGCACTTTCCCAAGGACGTACAGGGGCCAGGCCAAATCTAGCGTCAATGATGCAGGAAATATACATAGACTATGAGCTGGCGTACGTTTCCTCCCAGGCACACAGCCCGGCAAAGGATGCGCCTCACTTATAAGGAGGTGTGCACGTCATCATATATGAGACGTACCCTCTGCCGACCCTTGGGCTCTGAAGACTGGCATTAGGAATGCCAGTCTTCATAAACCATACAAAGATCTAAAAACACCGAAGCAGCAAACTAGACGAAAACTAAAATTTGTGTCGGTCTCAGAACTTTTGCCCACAACTGTATATATCCTATTAGGGATTGTGTATTGAGGCATACCCTCTAATTTGGCGAGTATTGTTCTTGCAGATATGACCTTACTGGCTTCATGTTCGATACCGAGTCACATTAACATTCAGTGTACAACTCTCCCAAGTAGAGCTTGAAAACATCCAGATATTTATGCGGTGTGCCTTTACAAGCACTAACAAGATGAACAATCCTCCTTAAAGACCAAGAAAGGTTGTTAAAGGGCGTATAGACCTTTATAATGTTCCAATGCATCAAAAAGAAAAAAAAATAAGTCAATTTTGCAAATAGCCATACCTAAAAATATCCGATCGTTTTATGTATACAGCTCCTATGCAGGCCATTGTGTCTCCGTGGTTTTAGAATACAAGAAATCTCTCGGTACTCTTTAAAGGGATTCTACCATTAAAAACTTTTTTGTCGTTGACACGTTGGAATAGCCTTAAGAAAGGCTATTCTTCTCCTACTTTTAGATGTCTTCTTCGCCCCGCTGTTCAGTTAAAATTCCATTTTCCGTCGGTATGTAAATGAGTTCTCTCGCAGCACTGGGGGCGGGCCCCAGCGCTCAAACAGCACTGGGGGGATCCCCAATGCTGCGAGAGAACTCTCCAGCATCGCCTCCATCTTCTTCAGGAACAGCCTCTTCATGCGTCTTCTTCCGGTGCAGGCAGTGAAACTTGTAGGCCTCGGGCAGAGCCGACTGCGCATGCCCGCTGCCACAAGAAAAATGGCCATTTACACAGTAAGTAAGCAGCTGTTTTTCTTTTGTCCGAGGGCATGCGCAGTCGGCTCTGCCTGAGGCCTACCAGTTTCACCACCTGCGCCGGAAGAAGATGCATGAAGAGGCCGTTCCTGAAGAAGATGGAGGCGGCGCTGGAGAGTTCTCTCGCAGCATTGGGGATGCCCCCAGTGCTGCAAGAGAACTCATTTGCATACCGACGGAAAATGGAATTTTAACCGAACAGCGGGGCGAAGAAGACATCTAAAGGTAGAAGAATAGCCTTTTGTGTCTCCGAACTGTGTCATGGTCGTGTACGTGGGTGGACAGAAATTAATGGGTTAGTGTTTTATCTGGGAAAAAACTGGATAACACACTGAACCACCTCACGGTCATCTGCAAGGGGCCTAAGCCTCAAAATAGTGTAACACTTCCAGTTCTGTAGAGATTACTTCTCAGCAGTCACTGCTTACCTCCGCCCCCTGTTTCCACAGGTCGTAAAGCATGCCCACTACATTCTCCCATAGAAGTCATTAAACATCTCCAGTTTGCATGTTCTATAGTTTCTGTGGCTACTGTAAATCTACCAAGATGCAAGATGGCCGCCCCATAATCCCTTCCCTTTAAGTTGATTCCATTAATGACATACATAATACAAAAACAACAATAATACCAGACGAGATCTTTCGATGATTAAGGACTTGATGATAATTTATTTAGACACATATTACAACAAGCAGATAAATATTTATTTCACCAACCGGGTTACAATAAAGTTTTTTCTCGCTGAGGGCGTTAAAAAAAAAAAAATCGTCTCCAGTAATTGATATTGGGATTGTGACAGAAGACAGATTGTGGAATCAATAGAATATTTGTGTTTTAGTGAGAAGGAGGACGCAGGGAATACTAAAAGGTTTTATATAATTTTCTACTTGGCTGAATCTCTTCGGAGTCCCTCTGGTGATATAATAAAGACATAGGGAAAAAAAAATTTACAATTCGGAGTAAATAGAAGTTATATCCACAAAAATAGAAATTGCATTTTAAACCTGCAGGAGGTTGGTGGTTACGGGCGAAGTAAATGCGCTGAAGTGACGAGACGGCACATAGATCGCAGGACAGATAACCTGCCAGCGATGGCGTCCTTACACCTGCCATGGGGCCCATAGCGTGATGGAGCCCGGTACGGAACTGCTTCCTTGATAGTATCATATCATACACTGAGCCGTCCTCTGATTGGCAACCTTGTAGTCCATTATAGTGGCCCCATGCTTAAAGCTATAGTCACATGGCTGGCAGGGTTAATGGCATGTGTCACACGTTCATCTAGTAGAAGGCATTGAGATACCATCCATGTGCACCAGGTAACAAGCCTATGACCTACTCACTATATCATTACTAAACCATCCTAGACCACCAGGATTATCATTAATATTACTATTAACCCCCTGATCACCTTAGCTGTTAACGCAGACATCATCTATACTAGTGGTTCTCTACTGGTGGTACATGAACCACCCAAGATCCCTATTGGTGCCCAGTAGGGAAGCGACTGTGCCTGGCCTTGGGCGCCTTCCTACTTTAACTCCCGCTTTAGCAGGAGTCCCAACAATCTAGAACCGCAATGAACGCATAAATAGAGGTACTCATATGTGTTTCGGGGAGTGAACAGTGAGCTGGTTTCAATACTCATCACTCCGCTTCTCGTTCCTGGAGTAGAGAAGATGCAGATAGGTGCGTAATGAATGAATCCGGCTTACTGCTCACTCCTGGGCATTACTTAGGGTTTCCGACACTGACGGGGCCATAATAATGTGCGTGGTGGCCATTATAGAACATTTGTGAGCACTGTGGACGCCATGTTTGTGGAGGTACTAAGAGGACCATTATACTGAGTATTGGGGCTCTGAGGGGTTTGTTAAACCAGAGGGGGTTATTTTTATGTGTTGGGACACTAAGAAGTGTATTATATTGTATGTGGACTCACTGACGGGTCATTACAGTGAATGGAAGACATAGAGGAGGCCATTATTCTGTGTGTGAGGGCATAGAGGGGGCATCATTATAACTGATGATGGGGACTCCAAACAAAGTGTCAACATTTAGAATTGATCACCACATTGGGAGTACTTGCGTGGAAGTTTATTACTAGGTGGCACTTCACTTGAAAAGGTTGATAAACACTTATCTAGACTCCCATGATTTTCATTATGAATGGCTAAATGACAAGGGTTGTCCCTGATGGACTGACTCACTAATGCTCTGGAGAATCCTCTGGTGGGCCCAGGGTCTAACACAATAATGGTTGAGAAGAATGTGAAGGGTACAATGGTCTATATTCTAGGCGTTGTAGATGTAAATTAATGTCTTTCTGGGGGCCCAAGGAACCTCAGCCGACTAACTATCTAACCATAACCAACTAACCATCATGGGATTACATTCTCTAAAACTCAATTCTTGCATATCAGTTCTACGTTCTTTAAAATTCACTTCACTAACCCACTAGACATGGGGGATTGAGGTAAAACCATCAGACCGTCAAGGGTAATCGTAATAACTGCAAGGTTAGTAGAAATGGGCATTGCATTACTAAAGATAGACCTTCTTTTATGTAGATTGTGAGCCCCATATAGGGATCTCAATGTACATTCTTTCTTCCTATCAGTATGTCTTTGTAGAATGGGAGGAAATCTACACAAACACGGGGAGAACATATAAACTCCTTAGAGATGTTGTTCCTGGTGGGACCTAGGACTCCAACACTGCAAGGTTGCAATGCTAACCACTGAGCCACCATGTTGCCCCAACAAATATAGACTTTGTCCAAAGCACCAGGACCTCTGAACCACCAGAGAGGGACGTCAAGTATAGATAGTAAATACTGTAGACAGAACGTTTTCTTCGTTTAAGGAGATTTCCCCATCTCATAAAGTGATATATATATATATATATATATATATATATATATGTGACATATCACTAGGCATTAAATGAGGCTGTACGGCCATTATCTACACAGTCGGTGGTGGTGAGCAAAGCTATAAATAGGCTGTACAGATAAAGCCAATCTTCAGTCTCACAGTCAGTGGAAGTCCTCACTCAACTGTCTTCTGAAACTGATGGCATCCCCTAGGTATATGCTATCACTAAATAAGATGGCAAAACCCTTCTAAGAAATGACCTGTCTAGACCTATGAGTTCTGCAGGTCTAGACAGTCAAAGTAGCTCTCATATATACAGATCCAAACACATTCCCCATAGGACCTCAAAATTATAAGCACTAAGATGCCTCTAAACAATGCCATTATATATACTATGAGACCGTGAGGACAAGCACCATGTTGCCTACCATCCATCTATACAGAACATATGTAGCTGATGGTCTACCCTCCATTTATAGAAAACATCTGTACTTGATGGCCTACTCTCCATCTGTACGGAACATATGCGTCTGATGGCCTACCCTTCATCTATAGAGAGCATATGCATGTGATGGCCTACCCTCAATCTATAGAGAGCATATGTATCTGATAGCCTACCCTCAATCTACGTGGAACATATGTATCTAATGGCATACCCTCAATCTATAGAGAGCATACTTATCTAATGGCCTACCCGCCACCTATAGAGAACGCATGTATCTGATGGCTTACACTCCATCCATACAGAACATGTATCCCTTAACATCTGTCATGGAGATACAGTTAGAAGACCCCCTTACACAGACAGAAAGCCAATTGCACAAAAATTGACAGATTTGACCAAGTTTTATCTAGCGTGTACAGGGTCCTTTAGGCTAAAGCCCCACATTGCGAAAAAGCTGCTTTTTTACGTTGCAGATTTTGCAGCATTTTTTTGAGCTAAAGCCAGGAGTGGATTTCACAGAAGGGAGAAGTATAAGAACTTCCATTCTATTCTACATTCCTCTTCAAGCCACTCTTGACTTTGGCTCAAAAATCTGCCACAAAATCTGGAACAAAAAAAGCAGCTTTAACGCAACTTGGAGCCTCGGCCTTAGACTGTGCTCCCCTAGGACATGTTTTTGGCTGTGATTTCTTCCCCTTTGAACATACATGCACACTCCGCTATGGAGGAATAGATTTTGGTGTATAAAAATTGTCTCCGAAGACATTTCCAAATAGTTTTGCCATCTGCTGGACCTTTTAAAGGGGTCTTCTAGGGTATTGATTGTAAATCGCCAGGAGTCTGACATTCTGGTCCCCGACTGATCAGTTGTTTAAAGAGACCATAGTGTTCAGGTGAGGGCTGCGGCTTCTTTAGTACTCACCGAGTGCAACACCGTACATTTACATAGAGTAGCGGCTGTGCTTTGGATCACAGCTCAGTCCGTTTACTTGAATGGGACTGCAGTGCGATGAAGTTACGTGACTGATGAATATGACATTACATGGCTCTCTGCTGATCTGCAGGGTCCCGGGTGTTCGATCCCCAAGGATCTTTAATGAATAACTTATCCCAAGGCTGGGTCCCCAATTATATAAAGTCCCAGAAAACCCCTTTAATCCTGTCTGAGCTCCTGGGAATACATCATCCTCCAAATGGCCATTCTGACCCTGGCTGCATTACGTTGCATTTTGCAGTCGCTTCATTGATTTCAGGGTCCTGTTTTAATTCCACGCGTCCCCATCTTTAGAAATATACATCAGTTATCGGTATTCTACTTAAAGCAGCCAGCGTCTCCTGAAGATGTAAATCTTCCTCCATAAGCACTTCCTTGTAATTGGCTCGGGGGTTCTGCTAGGCTCAAGACTTGACGGTAGTATCGATAAGGCTTTCTGTTTGCTTGATGTGGGTATACATTATTTAACGCTCAGCGGGGGCCGTATTCAGCTCGCACTTTACTAATTAAAATGGCTTTTCTTTTGGTGTTAACTTAAATTGCGGATACGCCTTAAGGAGCTGCTATAAATAAACTGGAGCGGAAATGATATGTGACCAGCAAAATGGGCTTCACAGATATTTTTGAGGTTCATTAATCTTCAGTTCACGAAATCTTTTATGTGGCGCAGTTAATGAACGAAATACTAATCGCTAACATATTATTATTTGTATATTATTTATTTATTTAGTTGATTATTTATGCAAATGAGGCAAAAAAACTTCATAAGGAATGTAAAGATTAAATCCTAGATACGGCTATACAGCTCAGCAGCTCTGACTATATACAAGTATGAACCAAGATAAACTTGTACAAAGGACACTGGACCTAAATATGTCTTACTATCCATAAAATTATAAATGTGTGGGGATAATATCACTTATATTACATAAAACATATATTGAATTAATATAAATGTAAATTTAAGTCACTGCCTACATGCCTTATATTACTTATCCTGTACTGATCCTGAGTTACATCCTGTATTATACTCCAGAGCTGCACTCACTATTCTGCTGGTACAGTCACTGTGTACATACATTACATTACTTATCCTGTACTGATCCTGAGTTACATCCTGTATTATACTCCAGAGCTGCACTCACTATTCTGCTGGTGCAGTCACTGTGTACATACATTACATTACTTATCCTGTACTGATCCTGAGTTACATCCTGTGTTATACTCCAGAGCTGCGCTCACTATTCTGTTGGTACAGTCACTGTGTACATACATTACATTACTTATCCTGTACTGATCCTGAGTTATATCCTGTACTCACTATTCTGCTGGTACAGTCACTGCCTACATGCCTTATATTACTTATCCTGTACTGATCCTGAGTTACATCCTGTATTATACTCCAGAGCTGCGCTCACTATTCTGCTGGTGCAGTCACTGTGTGCATACATTACATTACTTATCCTGTACTGATCCTGAGTTACATCCTGTGTTATACTCCAGAGCTGCGCTCACTATTCTGCTGGTGCAGTCACTGTATACATACATTACATTACTTATCCTGTACTGATCCTGAGTTACATCCTGTATTATACTCCAGAGCTGCACTCACTATTCTGCTGGTACAATCACTGTGTACATACATTACATTACTTATCCTGTACTGATCCTGAGGTACATCCTGTATTATACTCCAGAGCTGCGCTCACTATTCTGCTGGTACAGTCACTGTGTACATACATTACGTATCCTGTACTGATCCTGAGTTATATCCTGTATTATACTCCAGAGCTGTGCTCACTATTCTGCTGGTACAGTCACTGCCTACATGCCTTATATTACTTATCCTGTACTGATCCTGAGTTACATCCTGTATTATACTCCAGAGCTGCGCTCACTATTCTGCTGGTGCAGTCACTGTATACATACATTACATTACTTATCCTGTACTGATCCTGAGTTACATCCTGTATTATACTCCAGAGCTGCACTCACTATTCTGCTGGTACAGTCACTGTGTGCATACATTACATTACTTATCCTGTACTGATCCTGAGTTATATCCTGTATTATACTCCAGAGCTGCACTCACTATTCTGCTGGTACAGTCACTGTGTACATGCATTACATTACTTATCCTGTACTTATCCTGAGTTATATCCTGTATTATACTCCAGAGCTGCGCTCACTATTCTGCTGGTACAGTCACTGTGTACATACATTACATTACTTTTCCTGTACTGATCCTGAGTTATATCCTGTATTATACTCCAGAGCTGCACTCACTATTCTGCTGGTACAGTCACTGTGTACATGCATTACATTACTTATCCTGTACTTATCCTGAGTTATATCCTGTATTATACTCCAGAGCTGCACTCACTATTCTGCTGGTACAGTCACTGTGTACATACATTACATTACTTGTCCTGTACTGATCCTGAGTTACATCCTGTATTATACTCCAGAGCTGCACTCACTATTCTGCTGGTACAGTCACTGTGTACATACATTACATTACTTATCCTGTACTGGTCCTGTGTTACATCCTGTATTATACTCCAGAGCTGCGCTCACTATTCTGCTGGTACAGTCACTGTGTACATACATTACATTACTTATCCTGTACTGATCCTGAGTTATATCCTGTATTATACTCCAGAGCTGCACTCACTATTCTGCTGGTGCAGTCACTGTATACATACATTACATTACTTATCCTGTACTGGTCCTGTGTTACATCCTGTATTATACTCCAGAGCTGTACTCACTATTCTGTTGGTGTAGTCACTGTGTACATACATTACATTACTTATCCTATACTGATCCTGAGTTACGTCCTGTATTATACTCCAGAGCTGCACTCACTATTCTGCTGGTACAGTCACTGTGTGCATACATTACATTACTTATCCTGTACTGATCCTGAGTTACATCCTGTATTATACTCCAGAGCTGCGCTCACTATTCTGCTGGTACAGTCACTGTGTACATACATTACTTATCCTGTACTGATCCTGAGTTACATCCTGTATTATACTCCAGAGCTGCACTCACTATTCTGCTGGTACAGTCACTGGGTATATACATTACATTACTTATCCTGTACTGATCCTGAGTTACATCCTGTATTATACTCCAGAGCTGCGCTCACTATTCTGCTGGTACAGTCACTGTGTACATACATTACATTACTTATCCTGTACTGATCCTGAGTTACATCCTGTATTATACTCCAGAGCTGCGCTCACTATTCTGCTGGTACAGTCACTGTGTATATACATTACATTACTTATCCTGTACTGATCCTGAGTTACATCCTGTATTATACTCCAGAGCTGCACTCACTATTCTGCTGGTGCAGTCACTGTGTACATACATTACATTACTTATCCTGTACTGATCCTGAGTTACATCCTGTATTATACTCCAGAGCTGTGCTCACTATTCTGCTGGTACATTCACTGTGTATATACATTACATTACTTATCCTGTACTGATCCTGAGTTATATCCGGTATTATACTCCAGAGCTGCGCTCACTATTCTGCTGGTACAGTCACTGTGTACATACATTACATTACTTATCCTGTACTGATCCTGAGTTATATCCTGTATTATACTCCAGAGCTGCGCTCACTATTCTGCTGGTACAGTCACTGTGTATATACATTACATTACTTATCCTGTACTGATCCTGAGTTACATCCTGTATTATACTCCAGAGCTGCGCTCACTATTCTGCTGGTACAGTCACTGTGTACATACATTACGTATCCTGTACTGATCCTGAGTTATATCCTGTATTATACTCCAGAGCTGTGCTCACTATTCTGCTGGTACAGTCACTGTGTACATACATTACGTATCCTGTACTGATCCTGAGTTATATCCGGTATTATACTCCAGAGCTGCACTCACTATTCTGCTGGTGCAGTCACTGTGTACATACATTACATTACTTATCCTGTACTGATCCTGAGTTACATCCTGTATTATACTCCAGAGCTGCGCTCACTATTCTGCTGGTGCAGTCAATGTGTACATACATTACATTACTTATCCTGTACTGATCCTGAGTTACATCCTGTATTATACTCCAGAGCTGCACTCACTATTCTGCTGGTACAGTCACTGTGTACATACATTACATTACTTTTCCTGTACTGATCCTGAGTTATATCCTGTATTATACTCCAGAGCTGCACTCACTATTCTGCTGGTACAGTCACTGTGTACATGCATTACATTACTTATCCTGTACTTATCCTGAGTTATATCCTGTATTATACTCCAGAGCTGCACTCACTATTCTGCTAGTACAGTCACTGTGTACATACATTACATTACTTGTCCTGTACTGATCCTGAGTTACATCCTGTATTATACTCCAGAGCTGCACTCACTATTCTGCTGGTACAGTCACTGTGTACATACATTACATTACTTATCCTGTACTGGTCCTGTGTTACATCCTGTATTATACTCCAGAGCTGCGCTCACTATTCTGCTGGTACAGTCACTGTGTACATACATTACATTACTTATCCTGTACTGATCCTGAGTTATATCCTGTATTATACTCCAGAGCTGCACTCACTATTCTGCTGGTGCAGTCACTGTATACATACATTACATTACTTATCCTGTACTGGTCCTGTGTTACATCCTGTATTATACTCCAGAGCTGTACTCACTATTCTGTTGGTGTAGTCACTGTGTACATACATTACATTACTTATCCTATACTGATCCTGAGTTACGTCCTGTATTATACTCCAGAGCTGCACTCACTATTCTGCTGGTACAGTCACTGTGTACATACATTACATTACTTATCCTGTACTGATCCTGAGTTACATCCTGTATTATACTCCAGAGCTGCACTCACTATTCTGCTGGTACAGTCACTGTGTACATACATTACTTATCCTGTACTGATCCTGAGTTACATCCTGTATTATACTCCAGAGCTGCACTCACTATTCTGCTGGTACAGTCACTGGGTATATACATTACATTACTTATCCTGTACTGATCCTGAGTTACATCCTGTATTATACTCCAGAGCTGCGCTCACTATTCTGCTGGTACAGTCACTGTGTACATACATTACATTACTTATCCTGTACTGATCCTGAGTTACATCCTGTATTATACTCCAGAGCTGCGCTCACTATTCTGCTGGTACAGTCACTGTGTATATACATTACATTACTTATCCTGTACTGATCCTGAGTTACATCCTGTATTATACTCCAGAGCTGCACTCACTATTCTGCTGGTGCAGTCACTGTGTACATACATTACATTACTTATCCTGTACTGATCCTGAGTTACATCCTGTATTATACTCCAGAGCTGTGCTCACTATTCTGCTGGTACATTCACTGTGTATATACATTACATTACTTATCCTGTACTGATCCTGAGTTATATCCGGTATTATACTCCAGAGCTGCGCTCACTATTCTGCTGGTACAGTCACTGTGTACATACATTACATTACTTATCCTGTACTGATCCTGAGTTATATCCTGTATTATACTCCAGAGCTGCGCTCACTATTCTGCTGGTACAGTCACTGTGTATATACATTACATTACTTATCCTGTACTGATCCTGAGTTACATCCTGTATTATACTCCAGAGCTGCGCTCACTATTCTGCTGGTACAGTCACTGTGTACATACATTACGTATCCTGTACTGATCCTGAGTTATATCCTGTATTATACTCCAGAGCTGTGCTCACTATTCTGCTGGTACAGTCACTGTGTACAGTTATTACTTATCCTGTACTGATCCTGAGTTATATCCGGTATTATACTCCAGAGCTGCACTCACTATTCTGCTGGTACAGTCACTGTGTACATACATTACATTACTTATCCTGTACTGATCCTGAGTTATATCCGGTATTATACTCCAGAGCTGCGCTCACTATTCTGCTGGTACAGTCACTGTGTACATACATTACATTACTTATCCTGTACTGATCCTGAGTTATATCCTGTATTATACTCCAGAGCTGTGCTCACTATTCTGCTGGTACAGTCACTGTGTACATACATTATGTTACTTATCCTGTACTGATCCTGAATTCCACTTCATTTTCCACCATGTGAACATATTTTTAGAAGGGGTACATAAAATAAATCAAATGCCGATGTAGTAAAATTCAGAATTAGGTTAGGTCCCCAGAGATTGGTTCAGAGCCACGGACATACAATGTGGGCAGCTGCAATCAACAAGACGAGAAGGCAATATTTTGTTTAATTACTGTTTTGTCCCTGCAGTAAAGTCTAAGCTGAATGCAAATCACCAGAGAAAGTTCTGTGCAGACTGAGCCAGCAAGGAATCCTGGGAGATTTGAGCTTTGAAGCATACAGAATAGTTAGGCAGCCGTGGGCTATAACGCAGACACTCCAAGTATATGAGAAGTGCTAAAGGTAACTGGGAGGTTAAGACCCCTGGATGGTGGAGACATCTGGGCATTTGCCTTCCTATATAAAACCTCGAGGACAGATCATGAATGATTATTATGTGGAAGATGATTGTAATGGGGTGTTAGTTACATTAGGTTCAATGGGATCCGCTCTCTTCTTTTTTCTGCTAGCTAGTAGTGGAAAAAGGAAGCAAGATGCCCTATCTTGCCACGAATTCCGCGGCACAAGACTCCCTCCCAATTAGGCCCATTCATTCGGGCCTAATCCGGAGCGGAATGCCGCAACAGGATGCCGATGCATTCCATCGTGGCTAGCCATGCGATATGTCTCACACGGAATCCATTTTCCACCATGTGAACATACCCTAAAAAGAGTAGTGAGTCAAGATTTAACAAGTTTAGGATTTGGTTAGAGGGGTTAGGAGATGATCTGTATTAAAATACGTTAACATGTATTTCAGGAGTCCGACCATTGCAGAGTCCATCACAAATGCCCGACAAAAATTTCTTGTAAACCCAACTTTGTCATCCAGCAATGTCAGGGCAAACACATTGGACAACCGATGGACCCTATTACAGTCGTTGGAGTCATTCACCATCCATTGTTGTCTGGGCCATATTTCTTTCTTCTGGTCATGCAATGGACGAGAAGACTGAAGACAAGGATGTAGATGTGAACATGCCCTTAAAGGGGTTGTACAGGACTTCAAAAATATGGCTACTTTCCTCTTTTCAGTAAGTGACATCATCTCTGTCTTTAATGGGACAGTGATGTGGGATTGCCATGTGACCAACCAATGTGAGCAGCCATGTTTTAGAAGTCGTGTACTACCCTTTGATCGGTCAGGTCAGTACCCTAGAACACAAAGTCATGCAGTCTTTCAATTTGACTAGTTAACAAAATGTAGGATAGGTCTGTAGAGAATGCCATCTGTTATCTTGATTTTGTGAATTTGGGGCAGATTTACCAAAACAATCACAAGTAAATATGGTGGACACATCCAGTGTTGGTACCTGGGCAATATGTTTCCGTCCCATATATCTACAGTACAGTGCATATCAGCAATAACATCTGATGGGTTATATTTGGACCATAACATCTAAAAATTGACTCCAGTGGCAAGAAATTGACTCCAAAGTCATCTCCAAATGGGATTGTCTTCTGCTGGCCCTCTGAACATTGTCATTTTTTTTTGTCCATGGGCCTATCAGACAATAATCTGGTACTCTAGTGGGCCAATCCGGTCTTGTCCATATCCACAAATCTGTTTAATTTCCCAAAGGGCATCTGAAACTTAAGAACTGGACTTCATTAGCTTGCCATGGTCCATTGCACCAAAAGTTAGTTGCACTAACTTTGATAAATCTCCATTGGCCCTGTTACTGTTCGCACAACGTGAGCTTTGTATACGGTGGAAATATTATCCTAAAAATTTTGCAAAACACTCTATCAAGTTTTGTAGACCTTTAACTGCCCCAAATCTCAAGAGACAATTTTTAGGAGCGCCACTAGGGAGAGATTAATTTTCCAGGCCAAAAATAAATGCTAATGTAATAATGAAATAATTGGGTTAATATTTCAGCGTGTGCGGCTGGAGGCTTGTATGGCGGATGAATTACTATCAGCAGCATTCCAGAGGAATCTATAGCAGAACATATTTAATTAAGTGAGAAGCTTATTAACCGGCCCCGATAAATTATTCATTTCACACAGGAAACATCTGAGTAATGTAAAGATGTAATCAGTTTCATCAGCCGCTTCGGTTTTTGCCGTTCACCCCTGGAGTATTTGTAGTTTGACATAGACAAATCTGGATGGACACAGGTATGGCGGAGCATGCTTAGTGGGCATTTACTAAAAAAAACCAAAAAAAACTTTACCTCTAATACCTGCCATGTGTCTACCGGTTCGAGTGCTAGGGTGTAGAGATGAGGGAATAAGTTTATAACCAGCTGGATACATTACAAAATTTCCAAAAATATCAGGTCTGACTTAACCAAAACTTTTGGGGTTTACTACCCATGAATCACTCTTATAGTTTGGGGTCTCTTGAGAATATAATAAGTAGAGGCCCAGGGGAGGTGCAGAAACATAACAAACAATACTCACCTTTCCTCATCCTTCAGCTCCTCACAATCCCCCTGAGTGATATCACGGGCCCCCGGGGGACTGCTGAGGCTTGTGATTGGGCCTCAGTGTTCACATGAGACATGCCAATATCATGATACTTTCGTTAAAGACTCATAACATTAGCATGCCCTACTTGGCTGCTGTGACCCAATTATAGGTCCCACTAGTGCCACGGGACCATGATATCACCCAGGAGGTCATAAGTATACCAAAGGGCACTTAAGGGAGCCAAGAGAGGTTAGGGGAGGTGAGTTTCAGTGTTTATTATTGTTCTCCACCTTCCCTGGGCCTCTGATTATTTTACTCTTAGGCCCAATTCACATCTGCGTTCGGTATTCCGTTTGGGAACCCCTTGAATGGAATGCCAAATGCATTATAGACCCCATAGACTGTAATGGGGTCTGTGTGTTTTCCGCACAGTGTCCGCATGAATCATTTGGAAAGAAAAATACTTCAAGCAGCACTTTTCTCTCTGCATGATTCGTGCGAACACCGCGCGGAAAACACACGGACCCCATTATAGTCTATGGGGTCCATGTGGTTTCTTAGCTAACCGCTTTTTAATGCGTTCGGTATTCTGTTCTGGGGGTCCCAAAGAGGACTCCTCGAACGGAATACCAAATACAAATGTGAACCAGGCCTTAGGCAAATAAACAAGTTTGGTGCAAAATGAAAAAGGCGGATGGACCTTGGGAATATTAGTGTTCAGCCATCTCTGCTTGGGTATAACCTTTTGTAAAATTGTTAGGAGCCCTAAGTTTTTGGCTACTGGTGTATCTCCAGTGGAGGAAGACCATGCAGCTGCTTTGGGGCTTCAGGATACAGGTGCTGCCCTAAGTATTCGCATCAAAATTTTGTTGCTCCTCATCTACTCACAATAGGCTCACCCATGGAGTTCTATCTTCTTGCAACGCGCTTCATTGTTTTTGGGTTGCACTAGCTGCTACGTATCAGTCTATGCGTCTTGAGATATGCTTGTAAGAGTATAGGTATGGTCTTGCGGTTGCTGCACTTCCCTACACAGACTGCAGCAAACTGACCGGTTGTGCATAATGCCTGGTCAGTCACTTATCCCTGTATTATACTATTTTTGACCACTTACTGGCTTCATATAACTAATTCATGACCACAATGTACCTGTGGCTCCTTGATTCAGCTAATCGATGGGACTATCAAGAGTCAAACCCTCATTGAGAAAATATGTATGGATACGGTTATGGAAAAACCCCTTAAAGGGATAATATTGTTATGAAAATGTAGTCCAACCCACAGGCAGCATGTTATAGAGCAGGTGCAGCTGAGCAGATTGATATATAGTTTTGTAGGAAAATATTAAATATACTTTGTATTATATTCAGTTATATCTCTACCTTTTCTGTAATTAGAAGCAGCCATTTAGTTATGGGGAGGAGCTATAGATAGAGAGAGCTGTCAATCACTGATAGCTCCGCCCCATAACTAGATGGCTGTTTTACGCATAGAAAGAGAAGAGATATAACTGAATATAATCCAAGTTATACTGAACTTGTCCCTATAAAACTATATATCGATCTGCTCAGCTCCTCCTGCTCTATACCATGCCGCCTACAGATCGGATTGAATTTTCAATGTCACAAGTTCCCTTTAAGTTGAAATTTACACCTCCTAACCAATATGGAGGTGATGCAGCATCAGGGATATATAATCCTAGGTGTATACTTTCCATCTCGATCTCCTGTGTATAGAATTCCTTTATTAATTTAGCCAATTAAGAAGTGAAAGTGGATTTGTATGTCTCTTCGCGATCATCCATTTACTCATTACAATTCTTGGCATACTTTTCTATAAACAGACTTCATTTTCCTCTGAGGTATTAAGTCAATTTTCAAGGTAGTAATCGAAGTGGAAAGCGGCAAAGAAGTGAAAATGAGGCGGGCCTAGGGTCTCTATCCAGCAAATAGATGAAGGACACAATTTACCAGATATTTTGTGGAGAAGCGCACAGAGGGTTAAACGCCATCGACATGGATGTCTCCTAGGCCGTGTCATTCTAAGTCTAGTGTCGTCCAGTTATATGGCAATTCCCTATTGATTTTTTTTGGTTTCCAATGAAGAGGTTTCTTCTTGTAGACAGCATTGCTCACAGTACGTGTTAGGACATCGTAGAGAGGTGACCTCTTATTTATTACACTTACTTATATAGCGCCATCATATTCCGCAGCACTTTACAGACATTGGCAGTCACTGTCCCGTATAGGGCTCACAATCTACAATACCCATCAGTATGTCTTTGATGTGTGGGAGGAAACTGGAGTACCCAGAGGAAACCCATGCAAACTCGGGGAGAACATACAAACTCCTTGCAGATGTTGCCCCTGGCAGGATTTGAACCCAGGACACCAGCACTGCAAGGCTGTACAGTCATGGCCAAAAGTTTTGAGAATGATACAAATATAAATTTTTACAAAGTCTACTGCTTCAGTTTTTCTAATGGCAATTTGCATATACTCCAGAATGTTATAAAGAGTGATCAGCTTAACTGCAATTACTTGCAAAGTCAATATTTGCCTAGAAAATGAACTTTATCCCCCCAAACACATTTCAACATCATTGCAGCCATTGCCTTAAAAGAACCAGCTAACATTGTTTCAGTGATTACTCCATTAACACAGGTGTGGGTGTTGATGAGGACAGGGCTGGAGATCAATCTGTCATGATTAATTAAGAATGACACCACTGGACACTTTAAAAGGAGGCTGGTGCTTGCCATCATTGTTTCTCTTCTGTTAACAATGGTTATCTCTAAAGAAACACGTGCAGTCATCATTGCACTGCACAAAAATGGCCTAACAGGGAAGAGTATCGCAGCTAGAAAGATTGCACCTCAGTCAACAGTCTATCGCATCATCAAAAACTTCAAGGAGAGAGGTTCCATTGTTGGCAAAAAGGCTCCAGGGCACCCAAGAAAGACCAGCAAGCGCCAGGACCGTCTCTTAAAAGTGTTTCAGCTGTGGGATCGGGCTACCAGCAGTGCAGAGCTTGCTCAGGAATGGCAGCAGGCAGGTGTGAGTGCATCTGCACGCACTGTGAGGCAGAGACTCTTGGAGCAAGGCCTGGTCTCAAGGAGGGCAGCAAAGAAGCCACTTTTCTCCAGAAAAAACATCAGGGACAGACTGATATTCTGCAAAAGGTACAGGGAGTGGACTGCTGAGGACTGGGGTAAAGTCATTTTCTCTGATGAATCCCCTTTTCGATTGTTTGGGACATCTGGAAAACAGCTTATCCGGAGAAGACGAGGTGAGCGCTACCACCAGTCTTGTCTCATGCCAACTGTAAAGCATCCTGAAACCATTCATGTGTGGGGTTGCTTCTCAGCCAAGGGAATCAGCTCACAGTCTTGCCTAAAAGCACAGCCATGAATAAAGAATGATACCAGAATGTCCTCCAAGATCAACTTCTCCCAACCGTCCAAGAGCAGTTTGGCCATCAACAATGCCTTTTCCAGCATGATGGAGCACCTTGCCATAAAGCAAAGGTGATAACTAAATGGCTCAGGGAACAAAACATAGAGATTTTGGGTCCATGGCCTGGAAACTCCCCAGATCTTAATCCCATTGAGAAATTGTGGTCAATCATCAAGAGACGGGTGGACAAACAAAAACCTACAAATTCTGACAAAATGCAAGCATTGATTGTGCAAGAATGGACGGCTATCAGTCAGGATTTGGCCCAGAAGTTGATTGAGAGCATGCCAGGGAGACTTGCAGAGGTCCTGAAGGGTCAACACTGCAAATATTGACTTGCTGCATTAACTCATTCTAACTGTCAATATAAGCTTTTGTTACTCATAATATGATTGCAATTATATTTCTGTATGTGATAAAAACATCTGACAAACACACAAAAAAACCAGAGGGAGCAGATCATGTGAAAATATAATATTTGTGTCATTCTCAAAACTTTTGGCCATAACTGTAGTGCTAACCATTGAGCCACCGTGCTACAGCTGCTTGGAACCACCATGACACAAAAATAGAGAACTGTCAAAATGGCTCACATTCTGGTATAATTAATGGAAACCTGTCATATTAAGGAAGGTGACTTTTTCTTTACATTGTTGCCTCCTTCTGCCACTCTTCTGTCTATGGAGAGGGGAGGAGGAAGAGGCAAGAACCTCAGAGCAGGGAGACATCTGCACTATAGAGAGAGTTTTTTTTTCACTAGACAGCTGGGATATCATTAGTTACTTTTGTCTATGTAATAATATAGACAGCCTTTCTTCTTCTCCTCCCCTTTCCCTCTCCATAGACTTCATTGTAAATGAATCTTCCTGTGTACAGAGTATGAACTGAAATCACTCAGATAAGAAGTAGAGACAGGGATAAGAGTAAAAGACACAGGCACATTTCTTTAGTGAGGTATATTGCAAACTTTGTTCCCATCACCTGCCCTATTGATTTATGAAAAAAAAATATAAAAGTTTACTGACACTTTATTATGTAAAATTGTATTTATTTTTTCATAAATCAGTAATGCAGATGACAGCCATATATCAGTTCTGGTTCCTGCCCACGGCTGCCTGCGCTTCTCCTTCTGTGGAGGCCGCAGTGAGCAGGAGCCGGGATCTGTAAGTAAGGCCACAGGCCCCACAAACACTATTATTATACTCTGGGGTCTTTTCCATCCCCCAAGTATAATGATCGTAGGCCCAGGGGAGATGAGGGAACATAAAAAACAGTGTTACTTACCTCTCCTGACTCCAGGCAGGCTTCAGGCCTACTTGAGTGATGTCTCTGACATCAAAAGGCTGGTCCTGTGTCCTTATGCGTTGTGATGCAGGCCTGGGTCAAGTGAGGTCCCAGACGTTATTGGAGATGGCTGACATCAAAGGGGAGTGCAATGGAGCCAGGGATAGGTAAGTAGTAGTTTTTTTAAGATTGCATTCCTCCTGGGTCTCTGATTATTATAAAAGATCCCAGAGTATAATAATTGTTCATGGGTGTTTACAATGGGGGATAATACTGTGTGCAGGGGCCACTATGGGGGATAATACTGTGTGCAGGAGCCACTATGGGGGATAATACTGTGTGCAGGAGCCACTATGGGGGATAATACTGTGTGCAGGAGCCACTATGGGGCATAATACTGTGTGCAGGGGCCACTATGGGGGATAATACTGTGTGCAGGAGCCACTATGGGGAATAATACTGTGTGCAGGGGCCACTATGGGGGATAATACTGTGTGCAGGAGCCACTATGGGGGATAATACTGTGTGCAGGAGCCCCTATGGGGCATAATACTGTGTGCAGGAGCCACTATGGGGCATAATACTGTGTGCAGGAGCCACTATGGGGGATAATACTGTGTGCAGGAGCCACTTTGGGGGATAATACTGTGTGCAGGAGCCACTATGGGGGATAATACTGTGTGCAGGAGCCACTATGGGGAATAATACTGTGTGCAGGGGCCACTATGGGGGATAATACTGTGTGGAGGGGCCACTATGGGGGATAATACTGTGTGCAGGAGCCACTATGGGGGATAATACTGTGTGCAGGAGCCACTATGGGGAATAATACTGTGTGCAGGGGCCACTATGGGGGATAATACTGTGTGCAGGAGCCACTATGGGGGATAATACTGTGTGCAGGAGCCCCTATGGGGCATAATACTGTGTGCAGGAGCCACTATGGGGCATAATACTGTGTGCAGGAGCCACTATGGGGGATAATACTGTGTGCAGGAGCCACTATGGGGGATAATACTGTGTGCAGGGGCCACTATTTATATAATACTGTGTGCAGGGGTCACTATTGGAGATAATACTGTGTGCAGGGGCCACTATGGGGCATAATACTGTGTGCAGGGGTCACTATTGGGGATAATACTGTGTGCAGGGGCCACTATGGATATAATACTGTGTGCAGGGGCCACTATGGGGAAATAATACTGTGTGCAGGGGCCACTATGGGGGATAATACTGTGTTCAGGGGACACTATGGGACATAATACTGTGTGCAGGAGCCACTATGGATATAATACTGTGTGCAGGGGCCACTATGGCTAAAATACTGTGTGCAGGGGCCACTATGGGACATAATACTGTGTGCAGGAGCCACTATGGGGGATAATACTGTGTGCAGGGGCCACTATGAATATAATACTGTGTGCAGGGGCCACTATGGATATAATACTGTGTGCAGAGGCCACTATGGGACATAATACTGTGTGCAGGAGTCACTATGGGGAATAATACTGTGTGCAGGGGCCACTATGGATATAATACTGTGTGCAGGGGACACTATTGGGGATAATACTGTGTGCAGGGGCCACTATGGATATAATACTGTGTGCAGGGGACACTATTGGGGATAATACTGTGTGCAGGGGCCACTATGGATATAATACTGTGTGCAGGGGACACTATTGGGGATAATACTATGTGCAGGGGCCACTATGGGGGATAATACTGTGTGCAGGGGCCACTATGGATATAATACTGTGTGCAGGGGCCACTATGGATATAATACTGTGTGCAGGGGACACTATTGGGGATAATACTGTGTGCAGGGGACACTATGGGGGATTCAATACTGTGTGCAGGGGACACTATGGGGGATAATACTGTGTGCAGGGGCCACTATGGGGCATAATACTGTGTGCAGGGGCCACTATGGGGGATAATACTGTGCGCAGGGGCCACTATGGATATAATACTGTGTGCAGGGGCCACTATAGATATAATACTGTATGCAGGGGCCTCTATGGATATAATACTGTGTGCAGGGGCCACTATAGATATAATACTGTGTGCAGGGGACACTATTGGGGATAATACTGTGTGCAGGGGCCACTATGGGGCATAATACTGTGTGCAGGGGACACTATGGGGGATTCAATACTGTGTGCAGGGGACACTATGGGGGATAATACTGTGTGCAGGGGCCACTATGGGGCATAATACTGTGTGCAGGGGGCACTATGGGGGATAATACTGTGTGCAGGGGCCACTATGAGGTATAATACTGTGTGCAGGGGCCACTATGGGGTATAATACTGTGTATAGGGGCCACTATGGGGCATAATAGAGCACGCAAGAATGCAGGGCAAGGGGGTGTCAGTTGGTCGGGGTCTTCGGCGTCGATCGGGGGAGAGAGCCCATGTGAAAAGTTCTCCACGAGGCCCCACCATTCCTAACTACGCCACTAACTGACAGAAAGGGGCAAATAAGTGAAGAAAGAAGAACTTTTCCTGTATAAAGTGTATTAAACAAATATGGATTTATGTTAAATAAAAAGTTTAGTCATGCCTTATATAGGACATAGTATAGAAAAGGATTTCCAGCACAGCAGACAGTGTGTCACTCTACGCAAGGATGAGCTGGGCCCCATGTTGTGTCCAGGTACCCTTCCCCCCATATCGATAAACGTCATTAAAAAAAAATAAATCTATAAACAAAAATATTTCGAAAGTTTCTAGTGTTAATTGATCTTATTTTCTGTCCTAGGAAAGTCAACTTCCTTTTCATTAGACTATGCAAACTTTGTGTTGGTTTATTCAATGCTCCATCAACTTGATGGATTGCTTTACCGAAGTGTTGAAAATGAATGACACCTTGTCATCTCTTTGAGAATAAAATATTCAAGAGTTTGCATAGATCCGGCTCGCGGCTTTACCAATTACAATATCTCACCTTCATCCTTTATTTATGGAGTTTGACTTGATTTCTCCCGGACCAAGGATGGCGTTAGAGATGGAGGCCTCATCAGCATACTGCCTCGTTGTGTCAAGCAGATGCAACCTTAAACTTTCAGCACTCTCCTAGAACGTCTCGCTTTATGACCTTTACCAAAATATAACGGCCCTTAGTCAGTAGTTACCTGACATTAACATTTAATATGGCATTGACCTTCACGCGTCGTGAGCCCGTAATTCAGTAACAATACATAACGATTTTTCGGGAAGTAGAACGTAGTGAAGTAGCGCATTGTATTAAAGCAAAAATATAATGTGAACTTTTGTAAAATCTCATTCAGATATTGAAGACTTTGATGTATGACTTAGAGTGAAACTTTAACTCTTTGAGAAATTGAAGAGGATCTTGACACTTAAACCCCACAGTTTGAAAAAGATCCATAACTTAAGGGTCTTGTCTGCATTTCACTGTAGAAATATTTCTATAGACATGAGTATGATCTTTGGGAGTAGGTAAAGAGGTCTGTGAGACGTGAATCCTGGCCGCTGTCATTGTGATTTTGTCTACATATATAGATAATGAGATGACTGCTGAAAAGTGATCTCTACAAAATAGGAAGGTTCAGCCTATTGTGAATGGTTGATCCTGTGTTACCTATTCATAGGCATTACCTGTCATTGTAATCTTGTCTGTGATGATAATGAGATGATTATTGAGAAGTGATCTCTACACAACAGGAAGCACAACCTAGTGTGTAGACTGGATCCTATGTTATCCAGACATAGGTAATACCAGTCATTGTACCTGTAATAATAATGACTGCTGAGATGTGATCTCTACTAGGGTTGAGCCCATCTTGACTATTCAGGATCGATTTTAAAATCCGATTTCCGATCATTTTTCATTCGAACCCGATCTCGATCCCAATTCCGATCCCAATATGCAAGTCAATGGGATTTTTTTATTAATCGGAGATTGGATTTTAAAAGCAATCCTATTCACTATACAGCATGGAATCTAACAACTGAAAGTTTTAATTGTTAGAATCCACGCTGTGTAGTGAATTACTAAGTAGCCAGAGGATTTTTTTTTGTAATTCTCTGTCTACTTAGTCCCTCCTGGTGTCCACTTACCTGCAGAGATGGCTGCTCTGGTGCCCGGTGTTCTCCTTCTTCTTCGCCTCGCTGCTGCTCCACGCTGCTCTTCTCGCCTCGCTGTCCCCTGCCTCCCAGATTAAGAGAGTGTGGGCGGGTTAGGAGAGTGTGGGCGGGTACTGGGAGGGGAGACGTCACGTCCACAAGCCCCGCCATCCTAGCTCTTTAAACACTAACCTGGCAGGCGGCGGCAGCGAGAAGAGCAGCGTGGAGCGGCAGCGAGGCGAAGAAGGAGAACACCGGACACCGGAGCAGCCATCTCTGGAGGTAAGTAGCTACTAGAGATGTTAGTTTAGTCTCCCATTAGAATGAATGGAGGCAGCCGGTGCGCAGGGGGTTAAGGCTGTGTGCCGGCTGCTTCCAGCGGAGCGGAGCCTTCACACTGAGTATACACTCCACTCAGAATGAGCGGAGCGTATACTCAGTGTGAAGGCTAAGCAAAGCATTGTGGGAAATAGTACTGATCTCAATCCCACCTAAAAAGGTAATGTTCAGATTTCAATTGCGATCGTGAAATTTTCTCGAACGCCGATCGGAATCTGATCTTTTCCGAACACGATCGCTCAACCCTAATCTCTACACAACAGGAAGCACAACCTAGTTTGTAGGCTGGATCCTATGTTATCTAAATGTAGGAAGTACCAGCCATTGTAGCTATAAAGATAATGAGATGACTGCTGAGATGTGATCTCTACTGAACAGGAAGTGTCATCCAGTTGTGAATGATAGATCCTGTGCTATCTATTTATAAGTGTCACCTATCATTGTAATCCTGGCTACAATGATAATGAGATGATACCTGAGATGTGGTCTCTACAGAAAAGGAAGTGTTTGCTAATTGTGAATGGTGGATCCTGTGTTTTCTATATATAGGTGTGAAGGTTGTAATCATGTAATGTATGAAAAACATTGTTATTCTTAAGAGCAGAATGATAGGTGTGGTTACTT
Organism: Leptodactylus fuscus; assembly: GCF_031893055.1. Taxonomy (NCBI): domain Eukaryota; kingdom Metazoa; phylum Chordata; class Amphibia; order Anura; family Leptodactylidae; genus Leptodactylus; species Leptodactylus fuscus. The sequence goes on along the minus strand of NC_134267.1, from coordinate 222,926,919 downwards.
ATGTTTGAGGCTGGAGTATGATGTTATAAGATAAGGTGGCGCCTGCACCCAGGATAAGACCCCATTTTGAGAAGAGCAAATGCTTGGCTCGCTGCCAAAAGATATATGGAACTGCTTAAACTTCCTCTCTTTGTGTAATTGAGATGTATTTCACCAATCAGGAACAAACACAGAACTTACGCTGTTCTTATCTGTTCTCCTTTGTTGGCTGCTGTATAACCCCACTTGCCTTAAATAAACTATGTCAGTGTTTCTCCTTCTCGGCTGAAAGAGGAAATAATACCAACATTGTGAGTGGCGTCATTTCCTTATTGCTGGCACTCAGCCTTATTAATTAGGACGACGACAGTTACCCAGGATTACTGCTCATTTGGTCATAAACACGGCCTCTGACCCAGGTGTTCCTGTCATTGTGTTCTTGCCTGTTATGATTCTGACATGACGGCTAAAATGTGATCTCTACAGGAAGGCATTGTATTGTGAGGTCCAGTGATCAGTGTAAAAACTGCAGGATTTCAGAATTATTTTTAACTATACATCATGGCAGAAAAACAAGAATTAAAATCACCAAACTAAAAATTTTTTAAAAATTTGTAACAAAAATTTGATTCAAATAATAGGTACATTTCCTTAAAGTCATTGCAGCAACAAGATAAGACGTATGACATCAATGAGATGTAATAAACCTCTTTAGGTCCTTTGAATGTCTGTTATCATCCTTGAGAAGGGGGCCATGAATTCCATTGCCAGCTTGACCACATAGACCCTAATAACAGTTATGTGATTTTGTGTTTGTGTTTTTTAGGTCATGGGACAAAAGGAGTTTTTGAACTTCTTTCTGGATGGAGAAGAACCAGAGAAACCTTGCCTTTTAAGGACAGAGTGGCCGATGCCTACTCCGATGTCATGGTCTCCTACACAATGACCAGCTCCCTCTACATCATCACATTCGGAATGGGAGCAAGTCCTTTTACAAATATCGAAGCGGTCAAGATATTTTGCCAAAACATGTGCATCACCATCGTCCTAAATTATTTCTACGTCTTCTCCTTCTATGGCTCATGTCTAGTCTTTGCTGGCCAGTTGGAGCAAAATCGTTACCACAGTATTTTTTGTTGTAAAATTCCTTCCGAGGAATATTTGGATAGACAACCGATATGGTTTCAAACCATGATGAGCGACGGCCACCAACATTCAACTCACCACGAACCAGACCCTTATGAGAACCATTTCATTCAGCATTTCCTTCGAGAACATTACAATGACTGGATCACAAATACATACGTGAAGCCTTTTGTGGTCATACTTTACCTCATCTATGCATCGTTCTCATTCATGGGCTGCCTCCAAATTACCGGTGGGTCGAATATTATAAATCTTTTAGCAAGTGACTCTCCAAGTGTTTCTTATGCATTTATACAACAGAAGTATTTTAGCAACTACAGTCCCGTGATTGGATTCTACATTTATGAACCTCTCGAATACTGGAATTTAACAGTTCAGGAAGACTTGAAGACTTTGAGTTACGGATTCAATACGGAGTCTTGGATTGAACAATTTTACCAATTTTTAAAAGTTGGGAATATTTCTGCATCCAACAAATCTGAATTTATCAATGTTCTCCAGAGCGGTTTTCTGAGGAAAGCGGAATTTCAGCACTTCAAGAATGACATCATCATATCCAGGTCAGGAGAAGAGTTGAATATTATCGCTTCTCGAATGTATCTGGTGGCCAGGACGAGCGAAAACACGCAACGAGAAGTGGTTGAGTTGCTCGAAAAGTTGAGACCGCTGTCCTTGATACAAAGCATCAAGTTTATTGTGTTCAACCCCACCTTTGTTTTTATGGACCACTATGGGTTGGCGGTTACGATGCCCGTTCTGATCTCTGGTTTTAGTGTCTTGCTGGTGTTGATTTTGACCTTCTTCTTGGTAATTCACCCTTTGGGGAACTTTTGGCTAATAATTACTGTCATTTCGATTGAGTTGGGTGTGTTGGGTCTAATGACATTATGGAAAGTTGACATGGATTGCGTATCCATCTTGTGCCTTATGTACTCTTTGAATTTTGCCATAGATCACTGTTCCCCTCTGCTATACACATTCGTCTTAGCCACTGAGCACACGAGAACTCTATGCATACAAGATTCACTCAAGGAGCATGGCACAGCTATAATCCAGAATGTTGTATCGTTTCTCATCGGGCTGGTACCCCTTCTGTTCGTGCCTTCGAACTTGACCTCCACACTGTTCAAATGCTTGCTGCTGACTGGTAGTTGCACGCTACTGCACTGTTTTGTCATTTTGCCTGTTTTCTTAACCTTTTTCCCTCCTTCTAAAAAGCGTCACAAGAAAAAGAAAAGAGTCAAAAGGAAGGAGAGAGAGGAGATCGAGTGCATCGAAATTCAGGAAAATGCAGATCATGTGACTTCGGTTTGAGCTATTGATAATAAGTCTCATAGACTGGACCTTCACAGGGAAAGTAGGCAAAAATCAGCTGCTTGCTCCGGCCAAAGTTGCAAGTTATATTATGAAGGGGTATTTTTTTGAAACATCAAGGTGCAAGATTTTTATACCTTTTTATAAAAGACAAAAAAAGTCTAGAATCTGATTTTCTATTACCTCATTTTCAGAATGACTCTGTTTGGTGGAAATAGGGGCTGGGCCAGTAATCCCCCTTTGTCTGCAGTTGTTTCGGTCTTTTAACTAGAGCAAAAAAATTTCATTTATTAAATTCTATTTCTATAATCACGTTCTGTTAATCCTTCGAACAAATGGTTTTTTTCGCATTCTCACCCATAACCTATTACTCTCATAACAGGAACATCTAAAGTCTGTCTTAGTGATGACCAAATGTGGTCCCTAAAATGTACCGACTGGCCATGTATCTCTAATCCTAGTCTACAAGTGGGCACCTGCCATTGTAAAGTAAAAAAGAAAGTCAACTGTAGGTTTTGTTCCTACACCACATGGCTTTGGGAATGACTTCAGTGTTTTGGTGGTTGGGACAGTGGTGCATCTGGAACCCATTCAGGTAAATTGGGGCAAATTGGAGTGGTTTTCCAGTGTTCTTCACTTCACCGATCCCCCAAATCTGCTGTTCCATCACCCAGGTCCCTCACTGGCTTCTTCTAGTAAATAGGGACCTGCCTCAGTCTACTTGGCAGTTCCTGTGTATTGAAAGGGACTATGAGGTAAAGACCAGCAATGGTAATAAGTGGAGCAGCAGGTGATAGGTGAGGTGAGTATTGCTTATTGTAATTTTTAGCCCATTCTGATCTGTTTGTTAAAAAAAAAAAAAAAACCTCTTTAAAGAATTGATTCCCTTCAGGAGAGTGATGTTATCTTTGAATGGAACTGGACTACAGTTTCCTGCATGGCAGTGGCCAAGAGCAGCGCCATGCATGGAAGAACTAAAGGGAAGGTAGCAGATAAAGAGGACTTTTCACAACCTTGACCAACTCTAGCTCTTTCATCCATTCATAGGCATCACTTGACGAATTCCAGCACAGTTGGAATTTTTTTTCTCTAGCTCCTACCCTTCCTGAGAAATCAGTGGTGTAAATTTTCGAGAAGGCGTGATTCTGACCTCTGATTGCATAGTGTCAGTCACTCTTTACCCGCTCCACCACGAGACCACCCACTTGACAGTAGAAACTTTAAGTAGCATATCAGTCACCAAAACAAATTGTATTGTTTGCTCAGAAACGGTCCGGGTTACAGAAAAATATTCCAAGTATGCTGGAATCGGTGGAGCAGCACCTATTGAGAGAGGTAAAGATCTACAATAGGTGGAGATGGTGAAAGATCTCCTTTAAGAAAGGCTAAAGACCCTTTAGTCTCCAAATCAGTAGGGTCAGGGCACTTGGACCCCACCAGTCAGAGAGCAATTGCATATCCTAGATCCTGGATAGGCCTTTAGTTATATTGTTTCTCCTGAGGTCCACAACCTTGTCTCCAAGATACAGAAGCAGATTCAAAACGTTGATTCAAAAATTGATGAAAAATCTCATCGCTGAATAGATCGATTGTTCAAAAAATACACAAAGAAAAACATTCAACATGAAGAACCTTGTGAGAACAAGGCTGACGTTGTCCAAACCACATCCCTGTCACTTCAATGTAAGATAAATTCTGTATTTTTAGCAGAGACATATGGTCTTCTCTGAATGCTTTGACTTTGAGGTCAATACATTGCAGCACCGTGAACACGGCCTTATCAGTTTAATTGGTTGACTGCAGTGTTCTAAAAGGAAATCCCTATCGGAGGTCTGATCAGAGCCAGGGTGGCTTCAAGCAAACCTCTCCTTACGTGCCGCAATGTAGAACAGTATGAAATAATTCCCATTCCAGTGGCTTCTATACTCTTTAGTTCTGGAGGATCTGACATGCTACAAGGATAAAGACATCTTGTGTATGTCAATTGTGTAATGTTTCATTTCTCCTGAGGTGGTGCTGCTGAGGAATTGTACACTCGCTGACAGGTTCGGTCGCAGACAACCGCTGATCAATGGCGATCCCAGCAGCTCAACTGTGCAGAACCTTCTGGATAAAAGGGATTGGCATAACAAACCCTTTAAAGAGGATATTTCACCCCCATCAAGCCATCTCTTTAGCTTTTTGCATCATTTAATAGGTGCTGCTCCACTGATTCCAGCACAGTTGGATTTGTTTCTCTAGCCCCCACCTTTCCCGTGCAATAAGTGCAGTTACTTTTGGTGCCTGATATACTATTTAGTCTCTCTATGGTCAGGTTGGTAGTGTCAGGCAGAATCAAGGAAGGGGCTGTGATTCTGAGATCTCTGATTGTAGCTCTGAATCACCCCCCCCCACACACACACACACACACACACCTGATCATGCCTGACACCGCCCACTTGACTATACAAAGCCTAAATAGCACATTGGATACCAAAACTGCCTCCATTTATTGCTCAGGAATGGCGGGGGCCAGAGAAAAAATGTCAACCGTGCTGGAATCAGTGGAGTGACACCTATTAACAGATGCTAAGAACTGGTGTTGGAGGTGAAAAGTCTTCTTTAAGTGAATTTAAAGGAAAATATAGAAGTGTGCAGACTCAAAGTAGATTGTCCTGTTGGATCTACTGAGCCATTGCAACATCAAGTATACAGTAGATGTTGCTTAGTCATGAATGATGACTATATCAATGTACTGTTGTGAATGCTATGTATGGGGGAAAGAAATTCACTACTCTTTTAATTTAGCCCCTTAAAGGATCTGTCACCAAAAAACAGCATATCCATCCAGCCATGCAGATACATAGGTTACGGTCACCTAAATCCAATGGTGTTTTATCCCTTGTGAATCACTGCCCCTGCTTTGGAGGACTCAGTACGTCTATGTATTACATTGATTTCACTAGACAGCTTGTAATGATTCATATCTCCTTTGGGGGCACTGCAGATGAAGTGTAAGTTTTATAAAGATTATGTATAATCACTGGAAGTCCAAGCATTCAGATATCATGGCCACCCCTTTAATCTGTACAGATAGTAGTTATTTGGTGGGATAGATTTTCTTTAGCTCTTATAGGTTGGGTATGTTAAATTGTTGCATTACATGGGCGTCCCATTAAAAATTTTTCCAGTGCAGATATTCAGGTACAGCCCATCATCATTACACACGTACATTGCATTTTACTGACACTAGGTTCACATCTGCGTCGGAGACTCCACCACAGAAAGAGAAATGGACAACTGGTGGACCCCATTATAGTCTATGGCGTCCACGAATAACCTCTGTTTTAGTGGTCCGGTTATCCGTAGTTCGGGTCCCCTGGCAGATCCCGAACAACGGAAAGCCTAGTGCCAGTGTGTACCTATCCTGACCTAGTCATTGTGTAATGAAAATTTTTGCAACTCTCTAATGTTCCTCATGCTCCATATCCCTGTTTTGGGGGAATTACTGAAAACAAAGTGGCTTGTCCCACTGATTTGGTCACGGGATTCTAATCTTTGGTTCCTTTTTTTATAAGCTCTTAGGGGGTAATGTTTTCCTTATAGAGACACCAGTTGTATGGGTTGTCTTAGAGGAAGTTCTCCCTGGGAAAAATTTTGCAAATTAGCTCTCCTCTAGAAGTAAGAAAACTGTCTCTCTGGAGTCACCTGTAAGTCAACGTCCAATCCATTAAGAAACCTCGAAACATAACTAGAGGTTCTATGAAAAGCAGTTTTCATTTTTCTATCTTTTGGAGGAGAGTTCATTTGCATTCCTAGTATCTACATACCACCAAAAGTTAAAGCTAAAAACACAAAAAATCTGCAAAAAAAAAACAAAAACTGAAGTGTTGACTGTTACTTGTCATTGACTCTTTGTTCCTTACAAACCATATATGTTGGAGACTATGCTGCAGGGATCACAAGCCTTTCAATTTCCACAAAACAGAACATTATCTCATTTTTAGCCATTAGTTTTTTTAAAAAATAAAGAAAAATAATTCTGATTACTCTGAAATTCAGAAGAAAAAAAAGATCCTTATGTGACTATCAGGGTAATTATCAGAGGAAAGAATCCAGAAATAATGTGAATGGAGAGAATTCTATGCAATATCCAATGTCCGAAATGTTTTTGATTTTTTTTTTTTTTTTTTTTTATTATTTTCATGGCCCTGTGTCCTCGCTGAAGCCTAACACATATAGAGCCATATTATGTTTATCCATGCAGAGGAATTATAGGAATGTTGGTGGAAAATGGATCCTAGAGAGGAGTATAGGTGGTCATTGAAAATAATTACACCCAACGAGAGGGTCCAAAAAGGCCCACACTCCAGGTCCAGGACCTTGGCAACCAAACCAACTGAAGTGGCCAAGCTGATGGAGAGGTCTCTGCAGGCACCAAGTATAAATCCTTATGGAAGGCACAGCAGAGGCGGATTATACCATACTGCATTTGAACAGGGGCCAAAAAAGTAAGAGGAGCCCATACTCAACGTCAACATCATTTCTAGTAGTATGTAAGGGACTATGTTTATGAGTTTCTTAGTTCCCAGTCACTGGAGGGTTCTTGGGAGAGACATACTCTAAAGGGGTGCTCCACGTTGAGCTGTTCGAGAACAAAGACTGTTCTTGCATAGGGACGGTCTTATGTCTTTGTCCGCCCCTGAGGAACCAGGGCTCATATAGACAACCCCAAAACTACTATGTACATTCCCAGCAATACTTACCATATGTAGACCATTTACAGTCATCACCCCAACACCCTATCTAGATTGCCAAGGCTTAAGGCACTATAAGAAGTAATTTATGAAGCTTAACTTTCCAGGCCCAGTGGGCTTATAAAGGATATTTCTCGGCAATTATGAGAGAATTTTCAGTCAGAATGAGGAAGAAGAGATATAATAGATATTTGCTACCCAGGACATACGGGCCTGGAGTTAGTCTTCTCTCTTATCTCCTTTCTGTATACCCTACCCATTTGCTTGCCAACAATGAAGTTTCTCTAACAGTCAAAAGCAAGTTCTTGCAACCAATAGCAAGGGGGGTGGGACAAACCAGGCCTGTTGCCTCTCTCCGAGGAACCTATAGATGTGCATGGTCTATCCCATACAAAATGCAAAAAATGTACTGCTCCAGAACAAAAGCCATTTAGAACCGGTTTGGTGAAATTGTGGACTTGTACATTAATTATACAAAAGTACAAACTATATAAGGAGAGCCCAATAGCAAATTTAGAATGGGGTCCACCCTCTTCAGGAGTCTCCCTTTAAGACTATACAGTAGTCACAGATATTTTTGAGTGTGCCTGCAGTTTCCTTTTCTCCACCTGCAGCTCTCTATAGATCCTCCTCTTTTGAAGTCCTTCTAGAAAATAGTAGAAAACTGGGAGGAGGGGGATGCAGCTGCAGTTTTGCTATCTATGAGAATGTATGCTGTGAGAGGGGAGATGGAGCAGCTTTGGGAGATTTACTTAGGCACATAGCTCAGCTTTTACATCACACCAAGAAAAGCCTGAAAGATCTTGAAGTTATGCATCTACAGAGATCAACTTTGCATTTTTTTGGCAATACATGGTCACGAAATAGTTCGAGAATTGCAACTGGAAAAACTTATTGGACACGATGGAAGGTGCTGTTGTGTCCTGTCTTCACTTGGTCCTAAGAAAGAACCAGCACCTTATGGACACAGATGATAACAGTGGCAGTTCTTAGTTTTTAGGGTCATGCCTGATCTATCCTATGTTCCACCTATGGATCCACAGGACTGAATGCCACCACATGAGAAGGTCATAAATCATTGGTGGTCCTGTTTGGAACGGGGACACAGAGTGAATCTTGTATTACTGCGTCGATACCTAAATGTTTTCTATTTTTATAACGAAGCTGACCTTAAATGTTAACCCCTCACAGTAATTATGCATGTATCTCTTAATGCACTTACATACGAGTCAGTGCTCTCAGGGGGTTAAGTTGCAGGAGACCTGTTTTTGTAATTTTATACTGAGTCTATCTTTATCAGAGCATGAACCTATCTTTGAAGACTAAGGATACGTGTAGTTATGCAATATGGGTGGTGATGACGAGAAGACGTTTCCGTCAGGCTGTATACACTATACAATAAAATTCCTTGCATCGGCTGCTATTCTTCACACCGGTCCAAGCTTTTGTGTTTCCACAGAAGACAAATGCCACCATTATTCCCGGGATCGAGACACATCATAAGCTGAAACACACCAAAGAAAAGCCTTGATGCATAAACTGGTTTCAAAATGGCGGTCAACATATACAGGATGTTATTGGCTTTACTTACTATGCTCAACTGATTGTCAAGTCTCGTTTGTCATTTACTTGGCCATGTCCTTGAAAGATATTCATTAAAGTATCTTTTTTACCTTTGTTTCCTTGCAATGCCTATGTTGGAAGCGTCCATTGTAGATGTATAATGGGTAGGATATGGTTATTCTGAGGAATTTTGCTATACGTGGGCAGGTGGTGTCCATACAGTTTCCATATGGTACTATACGGTGGAGATATTTTTTCCCTAGAAGCATATTCTTCTAGATGAGAATATTTTTGTCATACATCATCCAAGGGTTCATAATGCTTTTACATCAGATTCCACATCAGTCTAAGAGAAGAATACTTCCTGTGTCTATATATGAAAACTAGACCTCCTCCAGAAGGAAAACGCTCTCTCTAATGCCACCTATCAGAGGTAGCTACCTTGTAAGTCCATGTCTGATCCATTAAAGAGCCTTACTTTTAGCCAAGTTGAGCCTTTTCCAAAATGAAGACCCATTTGTAGACAGGTATTTCGGGACATAGCTGGGTAGTGTTTGGCTGAGTGAGAAGACATTTGATGTAGATCTCCTCACATGGACAACCAATAGCCTTCTCTAAATGGTAAGAACCTTGGAACAGCTGTCTTCAGATGGATGGCTCCTTAACATAGGCCATAAATATCTGGTCATGGGGGGACGACAGCTGGGGGTGCATCCAGGCCCTATACTAAACACTGCAAGGAACTAGAAGCAGTTGGCTCCATGAACTGCATAGTTTCCAGGTGCCAATACTGCAGCCAACTTCTTCCAAATCCATGCAGTGTAGAGTTCGGGTGTTGAAAGTGGTCCCAACAACTCAACAGTGCAGGGAAGGCAGTCACCTCAAAACCCTATCCAAAAACCAGCCCTGTGGAAGTCACATCAGAAAGCCAAGGCTGAACCTGACGTTTCTGGAGTGGGTCTACAGATGTGTTTAGTCTCAGCTAATAGGTCATCACGGTTTCAGTAATAATTCTGCTCTGGAAAACGCAACAAGATCAGGCAGGACAAATCTGTACAAGGAGAAAAGGCTGTCATTAGGGTTGAGCTGATCTTGAGATTTCAGGATCGTTTTTAAAATCCGATTTCTGATCATTTTCCATCCGTACCCAATCCCGATCCCAATTCCGATCCTAATAGAAGTCAATAGGATTTTTTAATGATCAAAAATCGGATTTTAGAAACGTTCCTGTTCACTACACAGCGTGGAGTCCAAAAACTCAAGGCTTCAAAAATCCGCCGGCAACTTAGTCCCCCCCCACTTACCTGCACAGAACTGCTGCCGCCTCCCCCTCCCGGTGTGTAAATCGCTCCCTGGATCTCTGAGCGCTTCACTGCATCACTCACATCTCCCCTCCCTGTACTCGCCCACACTCTCCTAAGCCACTACAAGCCCCGCCTACTCCCAGCATCAGTAACACTAGCCTAGGGAGGTGGGGGCGTGCACGGCACTTTGCCGGCTTGTGAAAGAGAGCAGAGGACAGAGAACAACGGCCCAGAGCTCCGGAGAGCGGCAGGTAAGTGGGTTGAGCGTTCAGGATCAGAATTCCCATCCCGATCTTTTTAGGTGGGATCGTAACCCGATCGCGATCGTGAAATTTACTCGATCGCCCATCGGGATCCGATCTTTCCTGATCTTGATCGCTCAACCCTAGCTATCATATCTCCCATCAAACGCAGATTAGAGCTGACTTTTGGAGTGGATTTTGAGGCATGAACATACATTAAGGCACCCAATGCCATCTGGAATCTCCTCAAGGAAGTCCAGTGACCCATCGATGTTGGCCAAGATAAAGGTTAACTCTTCTCTTCTGGGGCAGGGATTTTTAAACAGGAAGATAATTGTCAGAATAATTGTTCTATCCCTATCACCGCCATATCCAGCAACCAGGCTACGATGATTTGCTCTGTTACCTTTGATCGTATCTTTTATACGTTTGTTGACAGCATGTCCCCTCACGTAAGAAGAGGATAAGTTGACGTCAATACTGTATGAGAATGAGAACAAGTGATAAAAAGTAAAAATTTCATATAAAGAAAAACTTTTTGAATTATTACATAAAATAAATACAGTGTGAACAATCCCCAAATGACGTGCTACAACAACGATCAGTGCATTCCCATGTTTGACATTTGCACATCGCGGTGTGAATTCGGTGTCAAATCCTAAATGTGTGGTCCTTACGCATATCAAAACTTGCAATAATCCTATACCATACATGTAAATGGATACATTTTTGATGTGGCTGCAACAAAGCATGCTTAGAGGATTACCCCATTGAATGACAGCAGCACATCCACAATATACCCATGGCAGGAATCCAAGGGTCAACTTTAGGTTTATGTCGTAAAAATAATTGCCAGAACATTATTGGGATAGTGCTCAGGATACCTATGGAACAGTTTGGCAGAAACTGCCGCACCTTCCTTATACAGAATATTCCATGCTGTTGTCTGAATCCCTGGAGGCTGCAAAGGTCTGCTCCACCTGGTCAGATGTCGTGAATATGGCCTGAATTTTGATAAAACAATACGATTAAATTAAAATGTTTTTTAAACAGTCCTTGTCCTTTACAAAAACTTTGCATCAATGAATAGTACCGACAATTGTAAGAAACTTTGTAATCAGCGGCATAACTGTCACAGCAGGGCCCAGGAGCCTTAGGGGCCCTTAAGCACTGGCATCAGTATTGAGATTGCAGCTTCCATCTGGTCCATAAACCAAGGAGACCCACAGATTACCCGACCACACTAAGGTGGATTAAACTCCTTAGCACCCATAACCATCACTATCAAGAATTCGCTGTAGGGATGAGGTAGGGGGCCCCGGATAAAAGATTGCACCGGGGCTCACAAGACTTTAGTTACGCCACTGTAATATATATTATTGGAGAGAAATACCTCTTTCTGCTCTTAATCCATCTCGAGAGAGAGATTGAAGGTCACATGACTCATCTCTATACAAGTCTATGGAGAGGGTAATGGGGAGTAGGCTGAAAAAGTGGAAGAGAACAAAACAAAAGACTGATGCCAGAGAAGGCTTCTATCACAACCAAAATACATTCCTCACATCTCTACATCTCAGTACTTCACTATATATGTACTCTGTTTAACAGTGAGAAAAAGTTCTAGAGCAGATTCTCCTTTACTCACTGTGTGCAGTGTATGGCAAACGTTAGTGCAATTTAGATACCAATCAACTCTCCTTTCTACAAAAAACAAAACAAAACATGGCTACCTATAATAGATGTTGCTTTTTTTTACGTACAACCTCTATCCTTTTCCTCTTCCGTATCCACCTAAAACACTGAGAATCACATCACCATTATGGTAGATTTAAGAAATCTTCTAGATGTACTGTAACTCCTCCATGGGATTAGGTCTGAAGACACAAATCCTACTTGATGATGTCATCAGAATGGACAGGTAAGTAATATGATATATAGCGGAAATCCTCCTTGAAATGGATGTCTACTCCAGCCTTGGGACTCAGGATGCAATTTTCAGGAATATATGCCATGCAATACCCCAAAAGGGAATCCCTCCTCCCGTCATCTCCCCGTCTTAGTCAACACAGTTCATTACTCCTCTTGTGTTCCTGCCACTTTCTTCTGTTGATTTAAGTGACCTCCTGTAGGTGGAGACACAAACAATATCTTCTAGATGTACCGAACTCCTCCATGGGATTAAGTCTGGAGACATTAACCCACTTGACGATGTCATCAGAATGGACAGGCAGGGAATACGATCGACAGCTCTTCTAAGGAAGCCTCAGTAGGTCGTTGAAGAACCCAAACCATGTCTCATATACCAGCTGGACTATCCCTTAAAGGCTGACATTCACAACTACTTGGAGCCTTCATCAGGTGGAAGATTCGCTTAAGGCCACAATTCTTGGCTTGGAGCCATCCATTGAACATAGAGTTCTACACGTCCTGTTTTAATGATACGTTTAATTGACCACAAAGGGCTATGAAATATAAATTATGACACTTTATGAATATAAAGCCATGTTATACATCGTATAGTTGGTGCTTTTTTAGTATGGCATTATGTACCACCTAGTGTGCTATAGTTGGATAGATGTATATTTACTTTCCATATAACCTGGCAATAATTTATTTTATACAAATATATCCTCCATAAAGCGCAGTCTATGGGACCTGTGAGTCGTGACAGTGTTTCGTATTTCACAGAGTAAATGTAGTGCAACTTTTTTGTCTAGCCTAAGAACAATGAGTCCATATGGGTCAAATATGGAGGAAATAGCCCCATGCAACTCAATTTTCACAGTCTAACCTGCATGGGAAAGATAAAAGAGGCCATCTGATTGGTTATTATGTAGAAATCCTGCAATTTGTGCCTGCCTTGTCCTCATACATGGTGCCTAGTCATAGCCCACCATGATTGGTCATCACCATCTTCATCAACCTAATGTAGACATGTAGGGAATAGACGATTTTTGTAAAATACAGGAGGCTCTAATATACAATCATGGCCAGTGCCTGGATGCAGGCTTTTGGCTCCCAAGGCCAAAGGATTGGCTTGATACTGGTTTGGAAGACTACAGATGACTCCGTGAGTCCTCCTAGATGACCTTGAATTGTCTACCAAGCCATAAATTGTCGAGGATCCTCCTAGTGTCCTAGTGATGGATGTCAGTTCCAGTGTTGAGACTCAGGATGCAATAGTCTGGAAAATATATATAAGTGCAGGGGAGAACCCCAAATACAGCTGCCCTAAAGGCCAATCCCCCCTTCCCCGACATCTCCTTGACATTGCCGACGCAGTTCATTACTCATCTTGCTTCCCACTACTTTCATCTGCTGATGGAAGTGATCTTCTGTATGTGGAGACAGTATAGACCCTGCAACACAAACAGAAAAATTCTTTACTTGTAACAGGTAGATCTACTCATACGGCAGCAGCCCGGTTGGAGGAACGTCATAGTAGTCATGGTGGTAAGTCTTTACCAGACCTTTCAGGACTCCTCAGGGCTGGTCCAGAGTGAGGACCACCAGTGTATAACAATATGGTGGTTGTACTATCCCCCTGGGGCACATGCTAGTGGTGGTCTTCCCTGAACCTGATGGTGGTTGGAATGGCCTTGATGGGGAGTGTACTATTAAGACTCAGGAGACAATGATGTAGAAGCAACAACTGATTATTTTACTTGCACAAGAACAGGTAAATAGCAAATCTGCCTCCATACAATGAAAGTTCTTTAGGAACTTCCACTTTGCCTGGTTCTTAAGTTGGATGATGGCACTCCACGGGTCAGACAGAGTATCCCTTGCAGGACCTAAGAGTTGTAACTATAGTACCTGGTTCTGATGTCATTACATGTTTATCTACCGGAAAAACTGTGGCTTACTGTTACAACACCATCTTCTGAGTCTTAATCCTGCACTCACCATCATGGGCACGCCATCACCATCATGCTCAGGACGGCTTACCAATAGGACATACTACAACCACCATCATACACCCAGTACAGGGGCGTAACTTGAGGGGGTGTGGAGGGCGCAGGCCCAGGAGCCTTGGGGGGCCTGTAAGCACTGGCATCAGTATTGAGATGGCAGCCTCTGACCCTATAGGTCTACTCTGGCCTGCACCAGCCCATGAGGAGTGCTTTAGCGTCCGGTGCAGATCCTTACCACCATGACCACAGCTACTACTCCTCCCAACCCCCTGTTCCTCCCCTCCTGGGCTGCTGCAATAGGATCTCCTCAATGGCATCTTTTATTCCAAGCTCAGGGGAGCCAGTTTCATAAAACCCGTCTACAAGATTAAAAACAAATAAAAAAAATAATAAAAATAAATGAATAAAATACTGTACCTGGAATTAGATTTTGGCAGCGATTTCCCCCTTCGGCAGCATGTGAATTTGTAGTCCACGACTTGATAAATAATTGGATTGTACATAGCGGCAGATTTTGCCAGCAGAGTTGGTATCACGGAAAATTCAATTGGAACTGAATCAGGTTTTCCGAAAGCCGACCAGACAGACACGACGGCGTACGGGATCCAGGCAATAAGGAATCCTGCACAGATCAGCATCGCCACCTAGTGGTAAACATAGGAAGCACAGGTGGTGACACACTTCAAAGTTACTAGAAAGCAACTCATTGGGTACCAGTCCTTGTCCTGCGCTAGTATGAAGATGTCTACTATGTTATATGTCATATGATATTATACTCTCATGTTGTATTATTTCATTATATATTATACTAAGCGACATCATAATATCTTACACCCCTTACATTATGTCATATTATATTATACAATATTATGCATATATTATATAATACCAAAATATATTACATAAGAACAGACTAAATTATACTGTATTACATTGTCATATATTAGGCTCTACTTTTTTACATTATGTTATATTATACCATACTATATTTATAATGCTATATTATACTAGATTAAATTGTCATGGTATCTAATACAATATTATACTAAATCATATTACATAACATTATAATATATTATACTGTATTACATCATATTATATTATTCTATATTATGATATATTATACTGTATTACATTATGTCATGTTATATTATATTATATTATACTGAATGACACTAGGTTCACACCTGTGCCTGGGTTTCCATTCTTTAGGTCCGCTTGGGGACCCAAAGAATGGAATCCTAATGGGATCCACCCAAAAAATATAGAAAAATTTGCTTTTTAAGCGAGTTCAGGGACGGAAACCCCGAACACAGACACAGGTGTGACCCTAGCCTTAACTTGTCATGGTATATTATATTACGTATATTACATTATGTACATATTATATCAAATTATATTACTTAATATGAGACTATTTTATACTTTTTTACATATGTCGTATTATTTAATAATACCAACATAGTAGATGAAAATGGATGAAGACACAATCCATCAAGCAGTGGCGTAACTAGGAATAGCAGGGCCCAGTGGCGAAGTATTGATATGGCTCCCTCTCCCCCTGACCGACGCGAAAGACCCCGACTGACCCCCACCTCCTAAATGCAATATTATGTCCCATAGTGGCCCCTGCACACAGTATTATATCCCATAGTGGCCCCTGCACACAGTATTATATCCCATAGTGGCCCCTGTACACAGTATTATGTCCCATAGTGGCCCCTGCACACAGTATTATCCCCCATAATGGCCCCTGCACACAGTATTATCCCCCATAGTGGCCCCTGTACACAGTATTATGTCCCATAGTGGCCCCTGCACACAGTATTATCCCCCATAGTGGCCCCTGCACACAGTATTATGCCCCATAGTGGCCCTTGCACACAGTATTATCCCCCATACTGGCACCTGCACACAGTATTATCCCCCATACTGGCACCTGCACACAGTATTATGCCCCATAGTGGCCATTGCACACAGTATTATGCCCCATAGTGGCCATTGCACACAGTATTATCCCCCATAGTGGCCCCTGTACACAGTATTATCCCTCATAGTGGCCCTTACACACAGTATTATGCCCCATAGTGGCCATTGCACACAGTATTATCCCCCATAGTGGCCCCTGTACACAGTATTATCCCTCATAGTGGCCCTTACACACAGTATTATGCCCCACAGTGGTCTCTGCACACAGTATTATCCCCCATAGTGGCCCCTGCGCACAGTATTATGCCCCATAGTGGCCCCTGCACACAGTATTATGCCCCATAGTGGCCCCTGACCACAGTATTATTCCCCATAGTGGCCCCTGACCACAGTATTATGCCCCATAGTGGCCTCTGTACACAGTATTATTCCCCATAGTGGCCCCTGACCACAGTATTATGTCCCATAGTGGCCCCTGACCACAGTATTATGCCCCATAGTGGCCCCTGCACACAGTATTATGCCCCATAGTGGCCCCTGCCTACAGTATTATCCCCCATAGTGGCCCCTGCACACAGTATTATTCCCCATAGTGGCCCCTGACCACAGTATTATGTCCCATAGTGGCCCCTGACCACAGTATTATGCCCCATAGTGGCCCCTGCACACAGTATTATGCCCCATAGTGGCCCCTGCACACAGTATTTTGCCCCATATTGGCCCCTGCGCACAGTATTATCCCCCATAGTGGCCCCTGCACACACTATTATGCCCCATAGTGGCCCCTGTACACAGTATTATCCCCAATAATGGCCCCTGCACACAGTATTATCCCCGATAATGGCCCCTGCACACAGTATTATCCCCCATAGTGGCCCCTGCACACAGTATTATCCCCAATAATGGCCCCTGCACACAGTATTATCCCCGATAATGGCCCCTGCACACAGTATTATCCCCCATAGTGGCCCCTGCACACAGTATTATCCCCCATAGTGGCCCCTGTACACAGTATTATGTCCCATAGTGGCCCCTGCATACAGTATTATCCCCCATAGTGACCCCTGTACACAGTATTATCCCTCATAGTGGCCCTTACACACAGTATTATGCCCCATAGTGGCCCTTGCACACAGTATTATCCCCCATAGTGGCCCCTGCACACAGTATTATCCCCCATAGTGGCCCCTGCACACAGTATTATCCCCCATAATGGCCCCTGCACACAGTATTATCCCCCATAGTGGCCCCTGCACACAGTATTATGTCCCATAGTGGCCCCTGCACACAGTATTATCCCCCATAGTGGCACCTGCACACAGTATTATCCCCCATAGTGGCCCCTGTACACAGTATTATCCCTCATAGTGGCCCTTACACACAGTATTATGCCCCATAGTGGCCACTGCACACAGTATTATCCCCCATAGTGGCCCCTGTACACAGTATTATCCCTCATAGTGGCCCTTACACACAGTATTATGCCCCATAGTGGTCCCTGCACACAGTATTATCCCCCATAGTGGCCCCTGCGCACAGTATTATGCCCCATAGTGGCCCCTGCACACAGTATTATGCCCCATAGTGGCCCCTGACCACAGTATTATTCCCCATAGTGGCCCCTGACCACAGTATTATGCCCCATAGTGGCCTCTGCACACAGTATTATCCCCCATAGTGGCCCCTGCACACAGTATTATTCCCCATAGTGGCCCCTGACCACAGTATTATGTCCCATAGTGGCCCCTGACCACAGTATTATGCCCCATAGTGGCCCCTGCACACAGTATTATGTCCCATAGTGGCCCCTGCACTCAGTATTATCCCCCATAGTGGCCCCTGCACACAGTATTATCCCCCATAGTGGCTCCTGCACACAGTATTATGCCCCATAGTGGCCCCTGCCCACAGTATTATCCCCCATAGTGGCCCCTGCACACAGTATTATTCCCCATAGTGGCCCCTGACCACAGTATTATGTCCCATAGTGGCCACTGCACACAGTATTATCCCCCATAGTGGCCCCTGTACACAGTATTATCCCTCATAGTGGCCCTTACACACAGTATTATGCCCCATAGTGGTCCCTGCACACAGTATTATCCCCCATAGTGGCCCCTGCGCACAGTATTATGCCCCATAGTGGCCCCTGCACACAGTATTATGCCCCATAGTGGCCCCTGACCACAGTATTATTCCCCATAGTGGCCCCTGACCACAGTATTATGCCCCATAGTGGCCTCTGCACACAGTATTATCCCCCATAGTGGCCCCTGCACACAGTATTATTCCCCATAGTGGCCCCTGACCACAGTATTATGTCCCATAGTGGCCCCTCACCACAGTATTATGCCCCATAGTGGCCCCTGCACACAGTATTATGTCCCATAGTGGCCCCTGCACTCAGTATTATCCCCCATAGTGGCCCCTGCACACAGTATTATCCCCCATAGTGGCTCCTGCACACAGTATTATGCCCCATAGTGGCCCCTGCCCACAGTATTATCCCCCATAGTGGCCCCTGCACACAGTATTATTCCCCATAGTGGCCCCTGACCACAGTATTATGTCCCATAGTGGCCCCTGACCACAGTATTATGCCCCATAGTGGCCCCTGCACACAGTATTATGCCCCATAGTGGCCCCTGCCCACAGTATTATCCCCCATAGTGGCCCCTGCACACAGTATTATGCCCCATAGTGGCCCCTGCACACAGTATTATGCCCCATAGTGGCTCCTGCACACAGTATTATGCCCCATAGTGGCCCCTGCCCACAGTATTATGCCCCATAGTGGCCCCTGCACACAGTATTATGCCCCATAGTGGCCCCTGCACACAGTATTATGCCCCATAGTGGCCCCTGCCCACAGTATTATGCCCCATAGTGGCCCCTGCCCACAGTATTATGCCCCATAGTGGCCCCTGCACACAGTATTATGCCCCATAGTGGCCCCTGCCCACAGTATTATGCCCCATAGTGGCCCCTGCCCACAGTATTATGCCCCATAGTGGCCCCTGCACACAGTATTATGCCCCATAGTGGCCCCTGCCCACAGTATTATGCCCCATAGTGGCCCCTGCCCACAGTATTATGCCCCATAGTGGCCCCTGCCCACAGTATTATGCCCCATTATGGACACCCATGAACAATTTTTTTTACTGATGATAGTGGGCCCTGTGGGAACCACTGCCATGGCTACCCCATCAGTTACACCTCTGGCAAGGAATTGCATAGTCTCCATCACTCTTAAGCCCTGCCTATGACTTTGGTAAAACCTTTTTTCATGTAGATTGTAAGCCCCACATAGAGCTCACAATGTACATTTTTCCCTATCAGTATGTCTTTGGCATATGGGATGAAAATCCAAGCAAACATGGGGAGAACATACAAACTCCTTGCACATGGTTTTTTGCCCTTGGCAGGATTTGAGACCAGGACTCCAGCACTACAAGGCTGCAGTGCTAACCACTGAGCCACCATGTGGCCCCGTAAGACCTTTTTTCTTCTAAATGTAGAGGACGTCCTCTTGTCACAGTTACAGACCTCAATATAAAGAGATCACTGGAATCATCTCTGCACAGTCCATTCATATGTGTGTACTATACTATATTACATTATGTTATTACATTGCCATATGATATCATATACATTACATTGTGTTATATTATGTCCTATGATACTACACTGTGCCCAATAATCTTGTATCCTTAGTTCTTGTTGAACCTATAGACACTTATAAGACCCCGATAGATCACCTTGGTCAGCTTAATCTCCAGCGTGTGGTTCTTCTGGTTCCTGGTATCGAAGTGCGCCACCTCCTGGGCAGAAGCCTTGACCTTGGCAATGATCTTTGCGTATGCAAAGATGATGACAGCGGTGGGCAGAAGAAGGCAGAAGAAGAGAATACTCAGTACAAAGACCTGCCCCTTCAATGACACCTGCGCCAGCCACCAGTCTAGAGTACACGACGTCCCAAAAGGCTCCGGGGCATAGTTACCCACACCGACCAGCGGGAGCGTTGCCCAAAATGATGCATAGAGCCAAACGAGGAACAGACTCAGAAAGGCATGACTTCTTTTAAGCCAGGTACCTGCAAAAATGTGATAGACGAAGGATAAATGGCCCATTCTCAGCTGCACCTACAACATTAATGTACTATTCATGCCATAGAGCAACTGACAGGTATAGCAGCGGTAACTTTGTGATGTGTAGCAGCGCTGAGTTTGTCATTGCCGGATCGTAGTCATGTCACATGACTGTCAATTTTGTGATGAGCTAGCAATTGACCACATTTCGGCACTACAGAGAACACACTAGAAGATGGCAAATGACAAACTCATCTTTGCTACATCTCGCTCTGATGTAATTGTATAATTACCATATCTCAGATGGCAGATCTTCAGGTATCGGTCAAGGCTAACCACGGTCATGGTTATGAGGCTTCCACAACCAAAGAAGAAGCCAACCCAGCCATACCATTGGCAGATGCTCCAACCAAACACCCAGCGGTGACTGAAGAAGGACACTATGGCGAATGGCTTCCCCGTTACTGCAATGAGAAACAAGACATCGTTGTGGATTTCAGTGATTTACTGTAAAAATCATTCATGTTTATAAAAATAAGTCCTTTAAAGGGATCCTATCATTCAAACTCAATTTTTTTCTTGTTGACACATTGGAATAGCCTTAAGAAAGGCTATGCTTCTCCTACCTTTCGTTGTCTTCTCCGCGCCGCCGTTCGCTTGAAATCCCGTTTTTTGTCGGTATGCAAATTAGTTCTCTCGCAGCACTGGGGGCGGACCCCAGCACTCAAACAGCACTGGGGGCGTCCTCAATGCTGAAAGTGAACTCTCCAGCGCCGCCTCCATCTTGTTCAGCAACAGCCTCTTCACGTGTCTTCTTCCGACGCAGGCTTCAAACTTTTAGTACTCGGGCCTAGGGCAAAGCCAACTGCGCATGCCCGCCAGCCACAAGAAAATGGCCACTTACACAGTATTGTAAGCGGCCATTTTCTTATGGCCGGCAGGCATGCGCAGTCGGCTTTGCCCTAGGCCTAGAAGTCTGAAGCCTGCGCCAGAAGAAGACGCGTGAAGAGGCCGTTCCTGAAGAGGATGGAGGTGGCGCTGGAGATTTCTCTCGCAGCATAGGGGACGCCCCCTGTGCTGTTTGAGCGCTGGGACCCGCCCTCAGTGCTGCAAGAGAAATCATTTGCATACCGACAAAAAACGTGATTGTAAGCGAACGGCGGCCTGGAGAAGACATCTAAAGGTAGGAGAAGAATAGCCTTTCTTAAGGCTATTTAAGCCTTGGATGATGAGCCTTTCTTAAGGCTATTCCGACGTGTCAACAAGAAAAAATTTAGTTTGAATGATAGGATCCCTTTAAATGGGGTTGGCTGCAATTCTCAGTCAGGGGTTATTGCCCTTCATTGATACAAAGCAGGGCACTAGCAGGTCATAGATGTGGGTCAGCCGTGGTACTATCTACTTATGTATCAGGCTACCTTGCATTGTAAGGGGTCTTATAGGACCATAGAGCCCTAATCCTTTCTTAGAATTCTTAGGAGGATATGAACAATCCTATATGGCAAGGTTCCCTAAAAAGATAGCACCCCTTCTAACCAGGTAACCAGGCAGATGTTAGGACAGGTAAAGCAGGTTCCCAAGGTGAAGGAATTGCTGTATAAGCAATTTCCCAATATGGAGCAGGCAACTATCTGGACTATAGAAGACAGCAGGTAAAACAAGCTACCTAAAATCCCACACCACTCTGTTTTGTTAAGGCTACTTAAAGGTATTCCCCGGTTGCTGCT
This sequence comes from Leptodactylus fuscus, assembly GCF_031893055.1. Lineage (NCBI taxonomy): Eukaryota > Metazoa > Chordata > Amphibia > Anura > Leptodactylidae > Leptodactylus > Leptodactylus fuscus. The sequence continues at coordinate 222,904,977 of NC_134267.1, read as the reverse complement.
ACAGAATATTGTGTACTTGCAGACCATAACCTAAGAGCCAAACCAGAAAACCTAAGGAGGATAGAGAGAGCAATACACAGGCCAGGGCCAAAGCCAAGAGAGTATAGGAATAACCAAATTGACAGGAGAGGAGGATTAAGTCCAGGAGGTTGAAGATAAATCATCAAGAGGTAACCAAGAGTGTAAGCCAAAATCAGTAACCAGAGAACCTGCAGAATACAGGATAAAGTCTGAGAACACAGAGACAGAAAACTAATGGAATCACAGGCAGAGAAGCAGTGGCACAGCTAGGTGTAAATACCCCGCCTCGGCTCTGGATTGGATGATGAGGCAGCACTCAGGTTGGCTCTGTGTCTCAAAGCTCTGACTGGCTAAGTAGACCCATCCTGAGTTTGACTGGTAGGCATGGCAAACCTAAAGCAATGGCCGTGAGCAGAGCTGAAGGGAAGGGAAAGATGGATGCAGGTAGGAGAAGGAGGAGCACAGATATTGCGATTCCTAACACCTTAATTGTCTAGAGTAGTAAAGATGGAATATGTTGGCACTGTATAAATAAAGTTATTATTATTATTATTATTATTAGAGATGAGCGACTAGTATTCGAAACTCTAGTTTCGAATACCTCGCTCCATAGGAATGAATGGAAGCAGCTGTCACCGGCGGCCGGCCCTTAACCCCTTGGTGTTCGGCCGCTTCCATTCATTCCTATGGGAGCGAGGTATTCGAAACTAGAGTTTCGAATACTATTCGCTCATCTCTAATTATAATCTTCTGCACTGTTAACAGCATTTAGTGATACTCTTTACAGTCATGGCCAGCACTAGTCTGGAGACGAGTTATTGAGGTCTATCGGAGAGTTTTCTAGACATGCTTTGTGTAAGGAGGGGGACTAAGTACGCTGTGACATCATCAATTGTCAGTGGATTCAACAATGGCTCAGTGGTGTTATCTATAGAGGTGTTATCTTCTATTGTAATGCTGTCTGTACTATAAATGAGGTAACTGCTAAAAAGAACAATCCAACAAAATTGGCAATTGTCATTTTATGATTATGCTTAGTAGCCAGAGTAAAAATTGCATTATATAGAACTTTTTTTTTTTTTCAAAAATTCTATAAAAAGATATGTTTCACATAAAAACCTTTTTCTGGTGACACATTCCCTTTAATGGCAATGGTGATCTATGGAGGAGAACGGGTTATATACAAGGTGCCCCTTGGTGAAAATTGTCACTTTTATCCCCCAGGCTTACATAGGGATGGGTTCAGTAGGTAGAGATGGCTGTGACCATGTGGAGGTGTCTCATAGGTTCGATGTCTTGCACGTGTCACTACTATTAGCGATAAGTGAGTCCACCCCAATGTCACAACCAAAATGTATGGAGAAATCAGCTATATAATGACTGAGGACAGGAATTCCCTTACCCACAGACATCCACACTTCATTAGTCAGGGGCATGGTTGTCAGTCAGTATGCGTTTCCATTCTTTTCCACTAGATGGCAGTGTTGTACCGATTAGTTTTTCACTTTCCGTAATATAATCTTTTGTAATAATCTCATTGTGACCAGTATATTATGTTCCATCTACATGAGACAATAACAAGTCACGGGAGATGTTCCGGAATTTTCTATGGTTGCATTAAATCATTTTCATTGCTTTCTTGCCACATTGACAAATACAGAAAATCCAGGCAGGAGGTTATTGGTCGTAATAACAAGGCTCCGGAGACTGTAAAACTTTTCCGAGTCGTAATAAATCTGGAAGACGTGAAAGATGTCGGTAACTTTCTAGCTTTCGAGGAAAAGACGTTGCCTGGACAAGTCCTTGTGTAAGTCCTTATACATATATATGTACAGCCGAATTATGGATCCGCTTCAGCTGCATGTGATATTGATCCATAATACCGCAACATAGTACTTTTTATACTGCGTGGTGTCTTGGGGATAAAATCAGCAGCACTCACCAGCTACAATTACACCTGAGAGTGTTGGGGGCCCGGCGTTACCTGCTGGAGTGATCCCATCAAGTAACGGGCGCTATATACTTACTGATCCCGTTCCTGCTCATGGCCGCCTCCATTTCCCCTCCTGCCCTCCAGGGGGCCCTGTGTGTCCCATATCATGTCACTGATTTTGGAAGCATGGGACAGCCTGAAGGGCAGAAGGGGAAGTGGAGGTGGCCATGAGCAAGAGTAAGGATTGGTGAGTAAGATCGCAGGCCTGCAGCAAGGTTATTTGGTGGCGATCTCTGTGAGATTCATTTCGCACCTGGCAGTTCTAATCAGACCAAGAATGTCCAAAATGTAACTGCTGTTATTATACTGTGGGAGTCTCTATAGACCACTGGGTATAATGATCAGAGACTCAGGGTAAGTGAGCTAACATAAAACAAAAAAAAAAAAACACTTTTACTTACCTCTCCTGGAGTCCGCTATAGGACATTATACTATCTGTAGGCCACATTGGGATATTATAGTGTGTGTAAATGGGTTGTTATACTGGGTGGGAGCCAGGAAAGGGGACCTATATTACATGGAGTGGGAGGGGTCTATGGAGCCCAGTCTTTGCTAGTTATGCCCCTGCTGTAACATCACTGTGTGTATTATCCCTGTACTGTGACATCACCGTGTGTATTATCCCTGTACTGTGACATCACTGTGTGTAATATTCCTGTACTGTGACATCACTGTGTGTATTATCCCTGTACTGTGACATCACTGTGTGTAATATTCCTGTACTGTGACATCACTGTGTGTATTATCTCTGTACTGTGACATCACTGTGTATTATCCCTGTACTGTGACATCACTGTGTGTATTATCTCTGTACTGTGACATCACTGTGTGTATTATCTCTGTACTGTGACATCACTGTGTGTATTATCTCTGTGCTGTGACATCACTGTGTGTATTATCCCTGTACTGTGACATCACTGTGTGTATTATCCCTGTACTGTGACATCACTGTGTGTATTATCCCTGTACTGTGACATCACTGTGTATATTATCCCTGTACTGTGACATCACTGTGTGTATTATCCCTGTACTGTGACATCACTGTGTGTATTATCTCTGTACTGTGACATCACTGTGTGTATTATCCTGTACTGTGACATCACTGTGTGTATTATCTCTCTACTGTGACATCACTGTGTGTATTATCCTGTACTGTGACACCACTGTGTGTATTATCCCTGTACTGTGACATCACTGTGTGTATTATCCTGTACTGTGACATCACTGTGTGTATTATCTCTGTGCTGTGACATCACTGTGTGTATTATCCCTGTACTGTGACATCACTGTGTGTATTATCCCTGTACTGTGACATCACTGTGTGTATTATCCCTGTACTGTGACATCACTGTGTGTATTATCCCTGTACTGTGACATCACTGTGTGTATTATCTCTGTACTGTGACATCACTGTGTGTATTATCCTGTACTGTGACATCACTGTGTGTATTATCCCTGTACTGTGACATCACTGTGTGTATTATCCTGTACTGTGACATCACTGTGTGTATTATCCCTGTACTGTGACATCACTGTGTGTATTATCTCTGTACTGTGACATCACTGTGTGTATTATCTCTGTACTGTGACATCACTGTGTGTATTATCTCTGTGCTGTGACATCACTGTGTGTATTATCCCTGTACTGTGACATCACTGTGTGTATTATCCCTGTACTGTGACATCACTGTGTGTATTATCCCTGTACTGTGACATCACTGTGTATATTATCCCTGTACTGTGACATCACTGTGTGTATTATCCCTGTACTGTGACATCACTGTGTGTATTATCCCTGTACTGTGACATCACTGTGTATATTATCCCTGTACTGTGACATCACTGTGTGTATTATCCCTGTACTGTGACATCACTGTGTGTATTATCTCTGTACTGTGACATCACTGTGTGTATTATCCTGTACTGTGACATCACTGTGTGTATTATCTCTCTACTGTGACATCACTGTGTGTATTATCCTGTACTGTGACACCACTGTGTGTATTATCCCTGTACTGTGACATCACTGTGTGTATTATCCTGTACTGTGACATCACTGTGTGTATTATCTCTGTGCTGTGACATCACTGTGTGTATTATCCCTGTACTGTGACATCACTGTGTGTATTATCCCTGTACTGTGACATCACTGTGTGTATTATCCCTGTACTGTGACATCACTGTGTGTATTATCCCTGTACTGTGACATCACTGTGTGTATTATCTCTGTACTGTGACATCACTGTGTGTATTATCCTGTACTGTGACATCACTGTGTGTATTATCCCTGTACTGTGACATCACTGTGTGTATTATCCTGTACTGTGACACCACTGTGTGTATTATCCCTGTACTGTGACATCACTGTGTGTATTATCCTGTACTGTGACATCACTGTGTGTATTATCTCTGTGCTGTGACATCACTGTGTGTATTATCCCTGTACTGTGACATCACTGTGTGTATTATCCCTGTACTGTGACATCACTGTGTGTATTATCCCTGTACTGTGACATCACTGTGTGTATTATCCCTGTACTGTGACATCACTGTGTGTATTATCTCTGTACTGTGACATCACTGTGTGTATTATCCTGTACTGTGACATCACTGTGTGTATTATCCCTGTACTGTGACATCACTGTGTGTATTATCCTGTACTGTGACATCACTGTGTGTATTATCCCTGTACTGTGACATCACTGTGTGTATTATCTCTGTACTGTGACATCACTGTGTGTATTATCTCTGTACTGTGACATCACTGTGTGTATTATCTCTGTGCTGTGACATCACTGTGTGTATTATCCCTGTACTGTGACATCACTGTGTGTATTATCCCTGTACTGTGACATCACTGTGTGTATTATCCCTGTACTGTGACATCACTGTGTATATTATCCCTGTACTGTGACATCACTGTGTGTATTATCCCTGTACTGTGACATCACTGTGTGTATTATCCCTGTACTGTGACATCACTGTGTATATTATCCCTGTACTGTGACATCACTGTGTGTATTATCCCTGTACTGTGACATCACTGTGTGTATTATCTCTGTACTGTGACATCACTGTGTGTATTATCCTGTACTGTGACATCACTGTGTGTATTATCTCTCTACTGTGACATCACTGTGTGTATTATCCTGTACTGTGACACCACTGTGTGTATTATCCCTGTACTGTGACATCACTGTGTGTATTATCCTGTACTGTGACATCACTGTGTGTATTATCTCTGTGCTGTGACATCACTGTGTGTATTATCCCTGTACTGTGACATCACTGTGTGTATTATCCCTGTACTGTGACATCACTGTGTGTATTATCCCTGTACTGTGACATCACTGTGTGTATTATCCCTGTACTGTGACATCACTGTGTGTATTATCTCTGTACTGTGACATCACTGTGTGTATTATCCTGTACTGTGACATCACTGTGTGTATTATCCCTGTACTGTGACATCACTGTGTGTATTATCCTGTACTGTGACATCACTGTGTGTATTATCCCTGTACTGTGACATCACTGTGTGTATTATCTCTGTACTGTGACATCACTGTGTGTATTATCTCTGTACTGTGACATCACTGTGTGTATTATCTCTGTGCTGTGACATCACTGTGTGTATTATCCCTGTACTGTGACATCACTGTGTGTATTATCCCTGTACTGTGACATCACTGTGTGTATTATCCCTGTACTGTGACATCACTGTGTATATTATCCCTATACTGTGACATCACTGTGTGTATTATCCCTGTACTGTGACATCACTGTGTGTATTATCTCTGTACTGTGACATCACTGTGTGTATTATCCTGTACTGTGACATCACTGTGTGTATTATCTCTCTACTGTGACATTACTGTGTGTATTATCCTGTACTGTGACATCACTGTGTGTATTATCCCTGTACTGTGACATCACTGTGTGTATTATCCTGTACTGTGACATCACTGTGTGTATTATCTCTGTGCTGTGACATCACTGTGTGTATTATCCCTGTACTGTGACATCACTGTGTGTATTATCCCTGTACTGTGACATCACTGTGTGTATTATCCCTGTACTGTGACATCACTGTGTGTATTATCCCTGTACTGTGACATCACTGTGTGTATTATCCCTGTACTGTGACATCACTGTGTGTATTATCTCTGTACTGTGACATCACTGTGTGTATTATCCTGTACTGTGACATCACTGTGTGTATTATCCCTGTACTGTGACATCACTGTGTGTATTATCCTGTACTGTGACATCACTGTGTGTATTATCCCTGTACTGTGACATCACTGTGTGTATTATCCCTGTACTGTGACATCACTGTGTGTATTATCTCTCTACTGTGACATTACTGTGTGTATTATCCTGTACTGTGACATCACTGTGTGTATTATCTCTGTACTGTGACATCACTGTGTGTATTATCCCTGTACTGTGACATCACTGTGTGTATTATCCCTGTACTGTGACATCACTGTGTGTATTATCTCTGTACTGTGACATCACTGTGTGTATTATCTCTGTACTGTGACATCACTGTGTGTATTATCTCTGTGCTGTGACATCACTGTGTGTATTATCCCTGTACTGTGACATCACTGTGTGTATTATCCCTGTACTGTGACATCACTGTGTGTATTATCCCTGTACTGTGACATCACTGTGTATATTATCCCTGTACTGTGACATCACTGTGTGTATTATCCCTGTACTGTGACATCACTGTGTGTATTATCTCTGTACTGTGACATCACTGTGTGTATTATCCTGTACTGTGACATCACTGTGTGTATTATCTCTGTACTGTGACATCACTGTGTGTATTATCCTGTACTGTGACATCACTGTGTGTATTATCTCTGTGCTGTGACATCACTGTGTGTATTATCCCTGTACTGTGACATCACTGTGTGTATTATCCCTGTACTGTGACATCACTGTGTGTATTATCCCTGTACTGTGACATCACTGTGTATATTATCCCTGTACTGTGACATCACTGTGTGTATTATCCCTGTACTGTGACATCACTGTGTGTATTATCTCTGTACTGTGACATCACTGTGTGTATTATCCTGTACTGTGACATCACTGTGTGTATTATCTCTCTACTGTGACATCACTGTGTGTATTATCCTGTACTGTGACACCACTGTGTGTATTATCCCTGTACTGTGACATCACTGTGTGTATTATCCTGTACTGTGACATCACTGTGTGTATTATCTCTGTGCTGTGACATCACTGTGTGTATTATCCCTGTACTGTGACATCACTGTGTGTATTATCCCTGTACTGTGACATCACTGTGTGTATTATCCCTGTACTGTGACATCACTGTGTGTATTATCCCTGTACTGTGACATCACTGTGTGTATTATCTCTGTACTGTGACATCACTGTGTGTATTATCCTGTACTGTGACATCACTGTGTGTATTATCCCTGTACTGTGACATCACTGTGTGTATTATCCTGTACTGTGACATCACTGTGTGTATTATCCCTGTACTGTGACATCACTGTGTGTATTATCTCTGTACTGTGACATCACTGTGTGTATTATCTCTGTACTGTGACATCACTGTGTGTATTATCTCTGTGCTGTGACATCACTGTGTGTATTATCCCTGTACTGTGACATCACTGTGTGTATTATCCCTGTACTGTGACATCACTGTGTGTATTATCCCTGTACTGTGACATCACTGTGTATATTATCCCTGTACTGTGACATCACTGTGTGTATTATCCCTGTACTGTGACATCACTGTGTGTATTATCTCTGTACTGTGACATCACTGTGTGTATTATCCTGTACTGTGACATCACTGTGTGTATTATCTCTCTACTGTGACATTACTGTGTGTATTATCCTGTACTGTGACATCACTGTGTGTATTATCCCTGTACTGTGACATCACTGTGTGTATTATCCTGTACTGTGACATCACTGTGTGTATTATCTCTGTGCTGTGACATCACTGTGTGTATTATCCCTGTACTGTGACATCACTGTGTGTATTATCCCTGTACTGTGACATCACTGTGTGTATTATCCCTGTACTGTGACATCACTGTGTGTATTATCCCTGTACTGTGACATCACTGTGTGTATTATCCCTGTACTGTGACATCACTGTGTGTATTATCTCTGTACTGTGACATCACTGTGTGTATTATCCTGTACTGTGACATCACTGTGTGTATTATCCCTGTACTGTGACATCACTGTGTGTATTATCCTGTACTGTGACATCACTGTGTGTATTATCCCTGTACTGTGACATCACTGTGTGTATTATCCCTGTACTGTGACATCACTGTGTGTATTATCTCTCTACTGTGACATTACTGTGTGTATTATCCTGTACTGTGACATCACTGTGTGTATTATCTCTGTACTGTGACATCACTGTGTGTATTATCCCTGTACTGTGACATCACTGTGTGTATTATCCCTGTACTGTGACATCACTGTGTGTATTATCTCTCTACTGTGACATTACTGTGTGTATTATCCTGTACTGTGACATCACTGTGTGTATTATCTCTGTACTGTGACATCACTGTGTGTATTATCCCTGTACTGTGACATCACTGTGTGTATTATCCCTGTACTGTGACATCACTGTGTGTATTATCTCTCTACTGTGACATTACTGTGTGTATTATCCTGTACTGTGACATCACTGTGTGTATTATCCCTGTACTGTGACATCACTGTGTGTATTATCCCTGTACTGTGACATCACTGTGTGTATTATCCTGTACTGTGACATCACTGTGTGTATTATCCCTGTACTGTGACATCACTGTGTGTATTATCTCTGTACTGTGACATCACTGTGTGTATTATCTCTGTACTGTGACATCACTGTGTGTATTATCTCTGTGCTGTGACATCACTGTGTGTATTATCCCTGTACTGTGACATCACTGTGTGTATTATCTCTGTACTGTGACATCACTGTGTGTATTATCCCTGTACTGTGACATCACTGTGTATATTATCCCTGTACTGTGACATCACTGTGTGTATTATCCCTGTACTGTGACATCACTGTGTGTATTATCTCTGTACTGTGACATCACTGTGTGTATTATCCTGTACTGTGACATCACTGTGTGTATTATCTCTCTACTGTGACATTACTGTGTGTATTATCCTGTACTGTGACATCACTGTGTGTATTATCCCTGTACTGTGACATCACTGTGTGTATTATCCTGTACTGTGACATCACTGTGTGTATTATCTCTGTGCTGTGACATCACTGTGTGTATTATCCCTGTACTGTGACATCACTGTGTGTATTATCCCTGTACTGTGACATCACTGTGTGTATTATCCCTGTACTGTGACATCACTGTGTGTATTATCCCTGTACTGTGACATCACTGTGTGTATTATCCCTGTACTGTGACATCACTGTGTGTATTATCCTGTACTGTGACATCACTGTGTGTATTATCCCTGTACTGTGACATCACTGTGTGTATTATCTCTGTACTGTGACATCACTGTGTGTATTATCTCTGTACTGTGACATCACTGTGTGTATTATCTCTGTGCTGTGACATCACTGTGTGTATTATCCCTGTACTGTGACATCACTGTGTGTATTATCCCTGTACTGTGACATCACTGTGTGTATTATCCCTGTACTGTGACATCACTGTGTATATTATCCCTGTACTGTGACATCACTGTGTGTATTATCCCTGTACTGTGACATCACTGTGTGTATTATCTCTGTACTGTGACATCACTGTGTGTATTATCCTGTACTGTGACATCACTGTGTGTATTATCTCTCTACTGTGACATTACTGTGTGTATTATCCTGTACTGTGACATCACTGTGTGTATTATCCCTGTACTGTGACATCACTGTGTGTATTATCCTGTACTGTGACATCACTGTGTGTATTATCTCTGTGCTGTGACATCACTGTGTGTATTATCCCTGTGCTGTGACATCACTGTGTGTATTATCCCTGTACTGTGACATCACTGTGTGTATTATCTCTGTACTGTGACATCACTGTGTTTATTATCCCTGTACTGTGACATCACTGTGTGTATTATCCCTGTACTGTGACATCACTGTGTATATTATCCCTGTACTGTGACATCACTGTGTGTATTATCCCTGTACTGTGACATCACTGTGTGTATTATCTCTGTACTGTGACATCACTGTGTGTATTATCCCTGTACTGTGACATCACTGTGTGTATTATCCCTGTACTGTGACATCACTGTGTGTATTATCTCTGTACTGTGACATCACTGTGTGTATTATCCCTGTACTGTGACATCACTGTGTGTATTATCTCTGTACTGTGACATCACTGTGTGTATTATCCCTGTACTGTGACATCACTGTGTGTATTATCCCTGTACTGTGACATCACTGTGTGTATTATCTCTCTACTGTGACATTACTGTGTGTATTATCCTGTACTGTGACATCACTGTGTGTATTATCTCTGTACTGTGACATCACTGTGTGTATTATCCTGTACTGTGACATCACTGTGTGTATTATCTCTGTACTGTGACATCACTGTGTGTATTATCCTGTACTGTGACATCACTGTGTGTATTATCTCTGTGCTGTGACATCACTGTGTGTATTATCCCTGTACTGTGACATCACTGTGTGTATTATCCCTGTACTGTGACATCACTGTGTATATTATCTCTGTACTGTGACATCACTGTGTGTATTATCCTGTACTGTGACATCACTGTGTGTATTATCCCTGTACTGTGACATCACTGTGTGTATTATCCCTGTGACATCACTGTGTGTATTATCCTTGTACTGTGACATCAATGTGTGTATTATCTCTGTACTGTGACATCACTGTGTGTATTATCTCTGTGCTGTGACATCACTGTGTGTATTATCCCTGTACTGTGACATCACCGTGTGTATTATCTCTGTACTGTGACATCACTGTGTGTATTATCTCTGTGCTGTGACATCACTGTGTGTATTATCCCTGTACTGTGACATCACTGTGTGTATTATCCTGTACTGTGACATCACTGTGTGTATTATCTCTGTACTGTGACATCACTGTGTGTATTATCCCTGTACTGTGACATCACTGTGTGTATTATCCCTGTACTGTGACATCACTGTGTGTATTATCCCTGTACTGTGACATCACTGTGTGTATTATCCTGTACTGTGACATCACTGTGTGTATTATCCCTGTACTGTGACATCACTGTGTGTATTATCCCTGTACTGTGACATCACTGTGTGTATTATCTCTGTACTGTGACATCACTGTGTGTATTATCCTGTACTGTGACATCACTGTGTGTATTATCTCTGTGCTGTGACATCACTGTGTGTATTATCCCTGTGCTGTGACATCACTGTGTGTATTATCCCTGTACTGTGACATCACTGTGTGTATTATCCTGTACTGTGACATCATTGTGTGTATTATCTCTGTGCTGTGACATCACTGTGTGTATTATCCCTGTGCTGTGACATCACTGTGTGTATTATCCCTGTACTGTGACATCACTGTGTGTATTATCCTGTACTGTGACATCACTGTGTGTATTATCCCTGTACTGTGACATCACTGTGTGTATTATCCTGTACTGTGACATCACTGTGTGTATTATCTCTGTACTGTGACATCACTGTGTGTATTATCTCTGTGCTGTGACATCACTGTGTGTATTATCCCTGTGCTGTGACATCACTGTGTGTATTATCCCTGTACTGTGACATCACTGTGTGTATTATCCTGTACTGTGACATCATTGTGTGTATTATCTCTGTGCTGTGACATCACTGTGTGTATTATCCCTGTGCTGTGACATCACTGTGTGTATTATCCCTGTACTGTGACATCACTGTGTGTATTATCCTGTACTGTGACATCACTGTGTGTATTATCCCTGTACTGTGACATCACTGTGTGTATTATCTCTGTGCTGTGACATCACTGTGTGTATTATCCCTGTGCTGTGACATCACTGTGTGTATTATCCCTGTACTGTGACATCACTGTGTGTATTATCCTGTACTGTGACATCATTGTGTGTATTATCTCTGTGCTGTGACATCACTGTGTGTATTATCCCTGTGCTGTGACATCACTGTGTGTATTATCCCTGTACTGTGACATCACTGTGTGTATTATCCTGTACTGTGACATCACTGTGTGTATTATCTCTGTACTGTGACATCACTGTGTGTATTATCCCTGTACTGTGACATCACTGTGTGTATTATCCCTGTACTGTGACATCACTGTGTGTATTATCTCTGTACTGTGACATCACTGTGTGTATTATCCTGTACTGTGACATCACTGTGTGTATTATCCCTGTGACATCACCGTGTGTATTATCTCTGTACTGTGACATCACTGTGTGTATTATCTCTGTGCTGTGACATCACTGTGTGTATTATCCCTGTACTGTGACATCACTGTGTGTATTATCCCTGTACTGTGACATCACTGTGTGTATTATCCCTGTACTGTGACATCACTGTGTGTATTATCCCTGTACTGTGACATCACTGTGTGTATTATCCCTGTACTGTGACATTACTGTGTGTATTATCCTGTACTGTGACATCACTGTGTGTATTATCCTGTACTGTGACATCACTGTGTGTATTATCTCTGTACCGTGACATCACTGTGTGTATTATCTCTGTACCGTGACATCACTGTGTGTATTACCCCTGCACTATAAGATCACTGTGTTACTATCTGTACTATACAATCTCTATGTGCATTTTCCTTGTGTGTAGACTTGCTGCTTAAGGGAGCCTTCACACGGAGTAAACGCGCATGTATTTTTGCAAAATACGGCCGCAAAATAACGCGGCGTATACAATCCTAACTCCCATTGAAATCAATGGGAGCTTTTACGGCGCTCAAAATCTCACACGCCATATACGTGCAGGTCACGCGGCACGTTACTCCGTGTGAATGGACCCTTATTTTTACACGTGTATTTTTACATGTGTATTTTGCAAAAATTCACTTGCGTTTACTCCGTGTGAAGGCTCCCTAAGGTGGTTCTTGTAGAGTGGAGGCCCCATAATTACCGTATATACTCAAGTATAAGCCAACCCGAATCCAAGCCAAGGGCCCTAATTTTACCACAAAAAACTGGGAAAACTGGGAGGGGGGGGGGGATGCAGCAGCTACTGGAAAATTTCCAAAATTAAAATAGATACCAATAAAATTACATTAACTGATCACTGATCTATACATTAAAAATGAATTGATAGGCCTGCAAATGGAGACACATATAGGACAGGTATAGGACACATATAGGACAGGTATAGGACACATATAGGACTTGCTCCATAAGTTGCAGCTCTTCAATTTGGCCCGGACACACAGCCGCAAAAGCGATGGCATCTATGTGTACGGGCCCACTGAAATATAATAGTCCACAATTATATCCACAATTGTGGATAAAACATCTGGTCATGTGTATTACAGCTTAGTAACTCCATGTGCCTCATAGTAATAGCAGTTAACCCCATCCTGTCCCTCACATTAACCCCCTGTGTGCCTCACATAAGGGTTACTGATATGTGAGAGACATGGAGGTAATAATTATTACATTATACATTATTAAGGCACTTTATTATTACCTCCATATGTCTCACATATCAGTAACCCTTATATGGGGCACACAGGGGTTAATGTGAGGGACATGATGGGGTTAACTGCTATTAATATGAGGCACATGGAGATACTGAAACTAAATAAATAACCCCAAATGCCTGACATTACTAGGAATAGTAACCCCAGTATGTACTTGTGTGTTTTACTTTCACTTTCAGCTCTCCTCGAAGCAGACACAGGAGCAGGGACCTGCCGCCTCCCGGGCAAAGGACTGCAAGGACTTGCACAAATCAAGTGAAGGGGGGAGTGTCCTATATCATTACTGTAGTAACCACTGAAGGACACTCCCCCTTCACTTAATTTATGAAGGTCCTTGCAGTCCGGTACTGCCTGACTCGAGTATAAGCCGAGGGGGGCTTTTTCAGCATAAAAACTGTGCTGAAAAAGTTGGCTTATACTCGAGTATATACGGTACTTGTTACGCCCCCCAGAACAAATACTGTACTGGTACTGAACACCATGTGACCATTTACCAGACTAAATATGGACCCTTAGTTGTACCTTTTGGTAGTGTCATTTTCATAGGTCATGGCCTAAGCAGGGACATAACCACAGGAGGAGCAGAGGTTGTAGCTGTATCAGCTATAGGAACCCAAATCCTATGTGAGGAGACCAGTGCTATATACAGTCCTATGAAAAAGTTTGGGCACCCCTATTAATCTTAATCATTTTTAGTTCTAAATATTTTGGTGTTTGCAACAGCCATTTCAGTTTGATATATCTAATAACTGATAGACACAGTAATATTTCAGGATTGAAATGAGGTTTATTGTACTAACAGAAAATGTGCAATATGCATTAAACCAAAATTTGACCGGTGCAAAAGTATGGGCACCTCAACAGAAAAGTGACATTAATATTTAGTAGATCCTCCTTTTGCAAAGATAACAGCCTCTAGTCGCTTCCTGTAGCTTTTAATCAGTTCCTGGATCCTGGATAAAGGTATTTTGGACAAACAATTCAAGTTCAGTTAAGTTAGATGGTCGCCGAGCATGGACAGCCCGCTTCAAATCATCCCACAGATGTTCAATGATATTCAGGTCTGGGGACTGGGATGGCCATTCCAGAACATTGTAATTGTTCAATATCAAAAAAAGAAAAGTCCAATATCGCTCACCCTTTCCTGATGAACAAGGTGCACCATCCGAAACGCCTCTGGGACTGAGGATCCAAAAGATTAGTATTCCAAATCGTGGTGAAACATAGAAGGATCTGCGACACTTGTTCAGTAAATTTTAAAATCCAATGATTTTATTCATATTTTCTTCTTTAAAAATTCACAAAAAACACTCCATGTAGATAGAAAAAACACATACGAAAGATGGTCGGACAGGACAATATAAAAACCGCTGTCAGTAACGCATAATAATGGCTGACGCGTTTCGAGACCAACCTGGTCTCTTAATCATAGCTCTTGTGCGCATATTGCTGATATATATAAGCAATATGCGCACAAGAGCTATGATTAAGAGACCAGGTTGGTCTCGAAACGCGTCAGCCATTATTATGCGTTACTGACAGCGGTTTTTATATTGTCCTGTCCGACCATCTTTCGTATGTGTTTTTTCTATCTACATGGAGTGTTTTTTGTGAATTTTTAAAGAAGAAAATATGAATAAAATCATTGGATTTTAAAATTTACTGAACAAGTGTCGCAGATCCTTCTATGTTTCACCACGATTTGGAATACTAATTGTAATTGTTCCTCTGCATGAATGCCTGAGGATTTGGAGCCGTGTTTTGGATCATTGTCTTGCTGAAATATCCATCCCCGGCGTAACTTCAACTTCGTCACTGATTCTTGAACATTATTCTCAAGAATCTGCTGATACTGAGTGGAATCCATGCGACCCTCAACTTTAACAAGATTCCCGATGCCGGCATTGGCCACACAGCCCCAAAGCATGATGGAACCTCCACCAAATTTTACAGTGGGTAGCATGTGTTTTTCTTGGAATGCTGTTTCTTTTTAGACGCCATGCATAACGCCTTTTTTTTATAACCAAACAACTCAATTTTTGTTTCCAAAATGAAGCTGCCTTGTCCAAATGTGCTTTTTCATACCTCAGGCAACTCTATTTGTGGCGTACGTGCAGAAACGGCTTCTTTCTCATCACTCTCCCATACAGCTTCTATTTGTGCAAAGTGCGCTGTATTGCTGACTGATGCACAGTGACACCATCTGCAGCAAGATGATGCTGCAGCTCTTTGGAGGTGGTCTGTGGATTGTCCTTGACTGTTCTCACCATTCTTCTTCTCTGCCTTTCTGATATTTTTCTTGGCCTGCCACTTCTGGGCTTAACAAGAACTGTCCCTGTGGTCTTCCATTTCCTTACTATGTTCCTCACAGTGGAAACTGACAGGTTAAATCTCTGAGACAGCTTTTTGTATCCTTCCGCTGAACAACTATGTTGAACAATCTTTGTTTTCAGATCATTTGAGAGTTGTTTTGAGTAGCCCATGATGCCACTCTTCAGAGGAGATTCAAATAGTAGAACAACTTGCAATTGGCCACCTTAAATACCTTTTCTCATGATTGGATACACCTGGCTATGAAGTTCAAAGCTCACTGAGGTTACAAAATCAATTTTGTGCTTCAGTAAGTCAGTAAAAAGTAGTTAGGAGTATTAAAATCAATAAAATGATAAGGGTGCCCATACTTTTGCACCAGTCAAATTTTGGTTTAATGCATATTGCGCATTTTCTGTTAGTACAATAAACCTCATTTCAATCCTGAAATATTACTGTGTCCATCAGTTATTAGATATATCAAACTGAAATGGCTGTTGCAAACACCAAAATATTTAGAACTAAAAATGATTAAGATTAATAGGGGTGCCCAAACTTTTTCATAGGACTGTATGATGCACAGGGGCCCTGTAACCGGGTTTGTTTTGGGGCTCTAGCTAAAACTGTCACATGTAACTGTTCACACTGATCAGATCTAGTCAATCTGTAATCAACCTATAGAAAAAAAGATGTATGAACCTCTCAAGATTTTTTTTACTTTCAAGTTCTGATGGCTCGGGCCCCAGATTGGTTTCGGGTCGAATAAGTTCGGTTTGCATATTTTATAATGGGAAGCTTTACATCTAGGGATTACCCCATTCCCGTCTCACAGGGTTTGTCAGAGGAAGGAACTGCTTGGAGATCAGAAATCTTCTCTTTTCCTTGGTCTTTTTCCATTATCTTCTATTAATTATCATGTAAATTGCTTAATAGACTGACAAATAAGCCTGAGCGCCTCTGGGGCTATGAGGTGAAGGCTGCGTACATATGTGTGTATGCTTGATGGAAGTTGAGTTCTAGATCAATACTAGTTATAGTATTGTCCTTCCGGATGGACATTGTTACCAGCACTGAATTAATCAAGGACAATGTGATATCCCTGAAAGAGACGCCATATTTACCTGGTCGTACAGGATGCAATGGCTCACTGCAGGATGCAGTCAGGCTCAAGTTTTATGCAGGAGATTGCACAGATGCAAAATACTCATACACCTACAATCCATGATGGGGGAAGGCCTCATATTCCAAATGCACAAAGATGAGGCTTCTATAAGATGGGGCTTCTATAAGGTATCAGTTAGTGCACAATGCTAGCTTATATCCTATTAGTGACCCCCATACTATTAGGGTAAGTTCACACGGGCTTTTTTGGTCAGGATTTTGAGGCCATATCCTCCTCAAAATCCTGACCAAAAAGACGGCAGCCATTTAAATCAATGGGAGCTGGTCAGTCAATGGGAGCCGGTGAGCCGACATGCTCATTCTTCAGGCTAATTCACCTTGCGATTCGGCCTGAAGACACTCCCTCCTCCCGACTAGGCCCATTCATTAGGCCTAATCCGGAGCGGAGTGCACGACTGGATGCTGATGCAGTGTATCGGCATTCAGTCACAGCTACCTGTATATTGGACCGGTACCTGAGGCGGCCTCCGCCTCAGGTTCCGGACCAAAAAGCCCGTGTGAACTTACGCTTAGATGAGGCAGGCTTTGCAGCACGTATATACTAAGCACAGGACCTCATATTGTCTCATGCAAAATAACAGGGCTTAACTGTATCCTGGAAAAAGCATTAGTGAATAACCATGAGTTATTAGGAGATATTTTGGCCAAAATATGCAAGCACACGACCCACGCTAAGAGTCCTAGGTTAACATCAAAAACATCCTCATTATAAATCATATCACATAAAGAGAGACCACATTTATCATGTGACTGGCATCTAATATAAGACTTATGTGTGCGCCCTTGGAATACCAGACATTCACTAGAGAGGAGTGAAGCCTTTCATAATGAGCTAGGTTTGTATCCCAAAATTTTCCGAAACTTACAGCGAGCCTCAGATCTCAGAGTATAATACATGAAGTCCTGGGGAGGTACAGAGAAAAACAATAAGACATACTCACCTTTCCTCACCTCTCTGGCCTTCTTTTGCCATCTTCCAGCCTTCTGAGTGATATTACTGATCCTGGAGGGGTGCATGGACTTCATGACATGTCAATCACAGGCCATAGTGGTCCTCCAAGGGAAGGGGCATCAGTCAGGAGGCCAGAAGATGGCGCAAGATAGGACTGGACGCCACATCAGAGCCTAGGAGAGGTAAGGAAAGGTTTGTATGTTGCCTTTGGTCAATCTACACATCAGTCAGTGCAGTATATCGATCTTATAAATCATATGACTGAAGAGAGGCCACATGAAGAGTCCAGGATTCAGTCTCAACATACTAGAAAAATAGACAAACAAGATGTCTCCCCCAAACTAGGACAAAAAAATACCCAGCAATCCCTGGCGCTTCGTTGTCTGGTCCCGATCCCCTTTCTTTACAGCCCAGGATAGCCACACCAGAAGCCATGAGGCTCACAGGACCATTGAGCTCAATGGCTTCAGCTTGAGATGGACTGGAGATGTTCCTCACATATCTCACTGGTTCCTTATCAGCGTGCATTGAGAACATTGATAGGTGAACATGTCTCTTTTTTTTTCTGTAACACCCACCCTTGCTGCCCCTGGCATTGCTCCAAATCCTGGACAACCCCTTTAAGGTACTACCCCAAAGTAAATGAAGCCTCCTACTTTTGGGCCGGGTTTTAAAGCCACCTCTCTTTTTAGGTCAGTCATCTTTCAGAAAAATTCAGGCAAGTAACGGCAAATTTGGGACAATTGGCAACATCATGACCAATTGGATGTCAATTTTCGGACGTAATATAACTTTCTAAACCGTTATCGAGGTGGTTGCTATCAGTCCAACATGGCCTCATATTTAGGTCAGTGGAGCTGATGGACCAAACCACTGACTCCGACTCCACAGCCCGTCTTATATTATCTGTTTGCTGATATTTCCTTTGCAAAAATACAATTTCTCTAGAAGGTTTGGAAAGTGGATACCTGAAATCCCCAGGTCGCAGATGGCCAGGTTCATCGTCATTAATTCAGCCGGCCTCAGCTTCTTTTTTCTTCTACAAGCCATAAATAACACATAGCCATTCCCGAGTGTGGAGAGGACACCTAAAAGACAGAAGATATACAGTATATAGGCCTGAATACAATATGGTGGCATGAACGTGATGCAATGCTACATCTCACTTCCCGTGCACTATACAATTACTATATCCTTCTTTCTTCTTCTGTTCCTTAGCTGCCATGGACTCCTAGTATATCTTCTCTTCACGGCATATGTGTGTCTATGTCTGTAATATATTACTGTGTATTATCCTGTATCTGTATTACTATGCTGCTGTAACATACTGAAATTTCCCCACTGTGGGAATATTAAAGGATTATCTATCTATCTATCTATCTATCTATCTATCTATCTATCTATCTAGAATCACATTACAGTCACGGAACGTGTTCATTGGCTTCTTCCTTCTTGGGCCCAGTAGCAAAACTAGAGTAGGGTTCCTTGAGTAAGATGTTGAAAACAACAAAGACAGACATAGAAAGCCAACCAGTGCACCCACCAACAAACAACTGTACCATAGCCAATAAATTTGATGCAGAAATAGACAGAACCTTTGCCCTGGGTGAAGGAAAAATCAAGGCTCTGCGGGATAAGGATCCAGATCATTACTAGAGATAAGCAAACTAGTTTGTAAAACATTTCCCAAAAAGTTCCATGCTCAATATTTTTGGGATTCCCCACCCACAAATTATTGTTTGGACCCAAGAATTTAAGAAGAGGAGGCGGGGAAAATAATAAACACCTATACTCTTCCTTCTTTATCTCTCCTGGGCATCCATGGGGCCAGTCTTCTATCTATGGCTTCTTTGACTCTCCTCTGTGACATTAGTGGGTCCTGGGTCACCACCAAGGCCTGTGATTGGTGTAGTAGGTTCTAGGAGGTCAGGAGACACTCAGAAAAGAACACCGGTTGCTGCAAGTATGCCCAGGACAGGCGAGGGAGGTGAGTATGAGTGTAAGGTACAGGTGTGAGTATGAGTGTAAGGTAAGCATAACCCCCTTAACCTTTTAATGCCCAATATGTCATAGGATGTTATCATTAACCCTTTTACTGCCCTAGTCCTCCTTCATTCCCTAGACCACTGGGGGCCTTCACTGCCATTTCAAGCAACTATAAAAGCTTATTGCAGGTCAGGTCAGGTTTTGGCCATTGAACAGAGAAGGAATATTTTTATTTCTGCTTCTCTCTTTTGGATTCAGTCCCATTTTTGAGCTTTAATATAAAAAAAAAAAAAAAAAAAAAGCAAGAACATGTGAAGCGAATTCTCCATAACTGGGCATTTTATCAGCATGATATCACACCGTGGTCATGCCTCTCGCTATTTGACAACCCTTCCTCTATCTGTAGCTCCTCCATTGCTGTGTGTGAGGAATGCCCTAAGCAGTCACTATATCGTGGGGAATCATGAAATGAAACACCAGAAACAGACCCTCCCTGCGATCACGAAGATCACACTATCCTCAGAGAACCTACCCTAGATGGCCTACAGCAGGCACAGTCCGGTGCCTAATGGAGCTTTGAGGTTTTCATGTGAATACATTTTCTTCTTCACTGCTTTACTGACCTCATTTCCCAATCATTTATCATATTAAAATATACATTGTATTAAGAAATTATTCCTTCGTATTATTTTAGGTTTGAGGTCAATATAAGGAGCCTCCATCATTAGTACAATGGGCTAAGGGGTCATTTCATATTTAGACGCTCACATCAGGAGATTGCTCTTAGAATAAGCTGATCCAACTTTGATCTATGGCAATCAGTTGTAGTTTTCATTGAATCCAAAAGTTCCCTGCAGTGCCCTCGCAGGAGAAATGAGGTATTATATCGTGCTCATTGAAATGCATGGACACAATGGAGGAATTTATTTAGACTAGCGAATCTTACACCAGTCTGAGTTCATTCCCCGAGAAAACGCCCAAGAAATTTTAAGAGGCTCCAACCTCTTAATAATTCTTCTGTATGTTGGTGTGCGTGAACTCAAATCTATGCTAGTCCGGATCCGGTATAAATTTGTGGCATAATTCACGCCGCCCAGATTCCTACGCCAACGTCTGAATGTTTTCTCCACCTTTTTTTTTAGTGGCTAGTGAGGTACAAGAGCTGACGTGTGTAATGTGTGCCAGAAAGGCTTGATGAGTATTTTTGGCCACTTTCTAGGTACAGAATGGATACTATATGGCTTCCAATAAGTATGTGGACACCTGTGGTAGAATAGAAAAACAACATTTATTCCTATTCAATAGTTGGTAGACCCCAGCAGACGCTTCCTTACGGATGGGATTGAGCGACACAATACTCCCGGTGCCTGGTGAAGCTCCTGGTGTATATGAGCCATCAGTTGGGTGCGGTTTCTCTGTCCAGCACCCATCGGTCACCATCTCCCAGTTTCGGGGGTCTGCTAACTCGGGGCACATTCTGACAATCACCGTTCAACTTCCGCTTCGTAATCACATAGGCCACTGTCGATTTTGGGTAATTCAGTTCGCTTGCTATGTCCCTTAAAGGGATCCTATCATTTAAACACTTTTTTTTCTAGTTTACACGTCGGAATTGCCTTAAGAAAGGCTATTCGTCTCCTGCCTTTTTAAGTCATCTATGGCCCACTGTTCGGTGAAAAATCCTGTTTTTGTCGATATGCAAATGAGTTCTCTTGCAGCACTGGGGGCGGGACCCAGAGCTCAAACAGCACTGGGGTCATCCCCAATGCTGCGAGAGAACTCTACAGCGACGCCTCCTTCTTCTTCAGGCACCGCTTCTTCATCTTCTTCTTCCAGCTGGGATCAGACTTGTGTGCCTGCGCAGTCGGCTCTGTCATCAGAACCCAGACAGAGCCAAGTGCACAGGCTGGCTGGCAGCCATTTTTTGGAGGCCGCTTACGCGCGCATGCACAATACGCTCTTGTGCTCCATAGCCGGAAGAAGAAGATGAAGAGGCGGTTGCTGAAGAAGGAGGAGGCAGCGCTGGAGAGAGTTCTCTTGCAGCATTGGGGATGCCCCCAGTGCTGTTTGAGTGCTGGGGCCCGCCCCCAGTGCTGTGAAAGAAATCACTTGCATACCGACAAAAAACGGATTTTTCACCGAACGGCGGGCCGGAGACGAATTATAAAGGTAGGAGACAAATAGCCTTTCTTAAGGCTATTCTGATGTGTCAACTAGAAAAAAAAGTCTTTCAATGACAAGATCCCTTTAAGGATCGACCATTTCTGTGGTACCCCATGATTACCCCTTTCTCGAAATCGGATAACTCTGCACCTCGTGGTATCTTTCACGCAACTAATGCCAATGTTGTTTTCTACTTAACGGCGGAAGGCGTGACGTACATACCGACGCCAGATATCTTCATTTGCATGGGTATCCAAATACTTATTGGTAGACACTGTAAATCTGGGCCTCTGGGTCCTCCAGAGTTGTAATCTCTCTTTGGAGGACAACCCATTAACCCCATGAAAACCAGTCAATTTAAGAATTGGAGCTATTGGATGACTCCTTTCTTTAAGATGGTAAAGAGTTGGCTAATTGGTTACTTTAAGGAAATGGAGGGGAAAACACCAATGGGCCCCATTACACATTTTGCATTAGGGCCCAGGAGCTTTAAGGCCAGCACAGCTTTTTGAAGGACCGGCACGGGTCTCAGACCATTCATCGCTACAGTAAGGTATTGAGGAAGTAACCCAGTAATGAGGACAAGTAACGTCTTTGTCTATTTCTTTTTTTCCTACTTATGGAATCACAAGACGATCACTGCTTTCCAGGAGGAGGATTGTTATCTTTATGTTTCGCGTGTAGCAAGAAAAAAGTGTCGACGCTCATTAAGCGATAAGTAAAATGATGTCAAATGGAGCAGAATAAAAGGCGATAGTAGAAAGCAATAAAAACATCTGCAGGGCAAGAGATGCATCTTATTAAGATAATTCCTAGGAAAATGAATATATATGTAAGGGCGATAAATAGGATCAGAAGGAGTAACTATCCAATAGAGCAAAGAATAGAACCTCTGTTCCCTACGCTTGGTCTGAACACAGTATACAGTAAAGCTTATGCCTGTCTACCGTCAAGGACCCGACGCCGCACTACATAAAACAACCAATAAAATTTGACTAGAGGGTCCAGGCTACAGGCAACCCTTATGTGTCTGATATAGGGACTGCAGAACAGAGATAGGAGTATGGCATCAAGCCAAAGAACCACATGTTGGATTCAGTGGTATAACATAAGTTACTTTTTATCAATGGCCTCCATAGCTATAGCCCTGATCTCATCATCATCCAGTCTGTCTGGAGATGACATGAAGAGATAGAAGGATTGGAGCAAACCTACATCCACAGAAGATCTGTGCTTAGTTCTCCAAGATGGCGGCAGGAACAACCACCTGATATTTGTAGCACCAGATATCAAACTTCCATCTTCCAACACAGATTTTCAAGGTTCACATTTGCAGGATTGCTCTGTTTTATAGGGGCAGACGCAGGTTATGGAGCTGCTTTGGAGACTGTGGAGAGAGTTCCCAGTTGGCCCAACACTGTGCCATTGATGGTTTACATTGTGTTAAAACTTACTTTACAATAGTGATTTTACAAGACTGCAAAAAAAAAAAAAAAATCATTATATTTCAGACCCTTTGTTTCCAGGCATGGCTCATATACAACTTTATTACCTTGGCATTATCCAGCCGTCTAGTCTAGAATTATTGGAAACAGATTGCTTCATGGCTTCATCTAACAACACTTACAATACCAAAAGCCAGGGCCTGCAGACATTAGATCCATTGTAGGGTTTGGATGTCACCAGTTGGATAAAAGTCATCCAACAACCTTTTGGCATCGGACAGAAGAAGGGGACAATGGGGACATGTATTAGGATTGGACTTTTCTATGAGAGTTTTAATTCATTCTCCTTCTGGTGTGAGATGTGCCTGAATTATGAAGAGCCTTGAGATAATTCTGGTGGGGGCACCACAGGAGGTCCCATGTGTCAGAACTGACATCTAGGTTAGTAAGGGGCTGGTGTAGATTTCAAGTATAACTCACATCTGTTATCATTCTCACTAGAGATGAGCGAATATACTTGAGTCTTTGTGATCGAATACCTTGGCCGCATTGAGCTCCCGCTGCAAAAACCCTTCCGTCGCATCAAAATTTTACTGCCCCTCCCACCTTCCCTAGCGTCGGGAGCTATGCGGCCAAGATATTCGAACACAAAGACTCGAGTATATTTGCTCATCTCTAATCTCACTCTAGCCAACCTTGTTACCTTTAACACATATGTGGGCTGTGCACCGCTCATACTCCATATCCATAGTAGTTTTCTGAATTAGGTGAAATACATCTTCCCATTTCTAAAGATAGTAAGAAACACAATGATGCCCGGGGAAGGTGCAGGAACATAATAACTACTGATGTCCCCCATCCCTCACCTTTCCTGCACTCCCATGCTTCCCTTTTAGTCTTCTCCTGGGTGACCAATGAGACACGCAATTGGGCCTTGGTGGTCCCATGGTGCGTACCAACATCGTAACTCTTTAAAGCAACTCTCATGATGTTGCCAGGCCCCACATGTGACTGTCTTCCAGTTGGGAGGCCGGAAGGCAACCAAAAAGGACTATGAAGAAGCCCAGGATTGGTGGGGGAAGATGAGCACCAGTGTTTATTGCGCTTTTGTACTTCCACTGAATATATACAGTACATAGATCTGACAGATGGAATATGATCAGGACTTACCAATGATCAGCAGGTACAATGCGGCAATGATATCAGCTCCTTTAGACAGCTTGGAATCAAACAGGTCTCCTTCCCTGTCATATGATGGAAGCAAGCCCTCACCGCCGAAAAAGCTTTTATTGGTTGCCATCTTGCCTTACATGTCATTCATGCCTGTGGACAAAAACAAAATGTCACTGTAAGTTAGCAAGAAGTATGGAGAAGATGAAGGACAAACTGCAGCATCAGACTACACACGGCTTCTTTGTAGTCTGTAGCCATGGTCATGCATGGGTCTGCATAAAAGGTCCGTACCTAAAATGGTTTTAGGTAGCCTGGAAACATGGTACTAGTGGTGGGAACCCCAATGATCACTTATTCTGTAGATAGGTGATAAGTATTCATCATGGGAAAACCATCCTTGCCTGACTGGTGGAAAGCCACCAAACTCCGACTTACCCTACAGCTGAGACGTCTTCATTCTCAGCATATGTAGGGTTTCCGGATGTCAGACTCCAACCACTTAGCCAATGCGGACATCATCTATCTATACACTATACTTGGCTATGGCAAAAACTCTCCTTTAAATTTCTATCTGATGTTGGACATATCTTTGACCACTATAGGGAATGGGGTTTGAAAACATTGACTGTCTATAACTGGAGTAACCCACGCCTTGTATGTTATACACCACATCTTATTAGTATCCTGTTCGTTAAGTTCTACAAATTTTCTTGGCAGAAGTAGAAAATAAACAATACAATACATAGAATGCCCCAAAGCTGGTAATGGGAAGAACAAGATGACGTCAATGAGATTCTACTATACGTTCCTTTTACTTATAATTGTCATTACCGTAAATAGTTATAATATATTTTTGCATCTTTTTTAGTTTTTGGCCCATGTTCAGTGTCTGATAAACCCCACTCTACCATCTGGCTTACAACTCATGATTTTGACCTCTGTGAGCCTGGAAAACCTACAAGTCACTTCCAGATTGGAAATCCATATCAACAATATCCTCATACCTGTATAATTTTGTTAATTGCCAAAAAATAAACTATTAACCCTTCTATTTCTGAAAACATTCTTAATTTGCAGAATTTTTTTTAGTAGAGAGACAATGGTAAGACAGACAAGAGACCTTCGTAATTTGTCAACATTTGGTCCCCGTGGAGGATGTTTAGAGGAATCCTATAGATAGAGGTTTTCCCAGGTATGGACCCCTCTCTGCATCCCTGTATTTACACTTTTGTTTCCCATGAAACATCATGCGGTTCGACAACTTTTAACACGTTATGTCAGAGGCTGCGAAGAAGAAAACTGTTTAAAAGTAACGGCGTGAAGGTAATGGTCACTGTCTAGCTGCGATCTTTCAGCGGTAAGTGGATTGAAATCTTCACACCGCTTATCATGGCACAAAAACAAAAAGCAATTTTGCTGGAGCGCATACTGGCAGTCTGTAAAGTTAATATATCTGTTCGCCGTATGGGGGCAAATATGTTCTGACTGTCCAAAGAATGAACTGACATGGAAGGAGATGTTACAAGGAAAAGCTCTTTTCCTTGAGAAATATTTCATTTCAGCCCATGCAGAGATGTCTTACTGAACAGTACAAAAATCAGAAATGGTCACTAGTGTGATGTGGAGAAGTAAGTACAACCATCGTCATGAGCATAATATAGTGATAAAATCTAGTGTATACTGAAGCTGACATCTTTTGCATTCACAAAAAATTTTTCCACCATTTCCTCCATTAATTTTTTTCTCTTCCTCTGGTCCTATTTTGTGTCATTTCATCATTAGACCGAGCCCTTGAAGCTCAAATATGGCTGCCTCATCCTCCTCCTTACTGACCAGTATCAGGATGCAAGACAACTGGCTGGAGCAGGAGCAGTGCCCTGTCTACAGTACAACAACAAGTTCGTCACACTATCCATCTAGTTAAGGCCCAATCAGTCTACGGACAAAGATGGAGTAGATCCGGTGGAGATAACAACTCTGTCTCAGGTCTCTCGTTGTCATTTTGCCGTGACATAAAGCAATGTATCAGTATAAATATCAAGAAAAGTTTCATTGGCTACTGAAAGTTTTTGGAGGAAATTCTCTTGGGCAATTCCTTTTAGTAATCCTGGCTGAGCCTGATGGTGGTTGATGGTGAATGCAGAGACAATGTTCTATGGTGTATTGGTCCATGAAATGAAGGTTCTTCAGAACCAGAAGACTTGAGCTAAGGCTGAGTGATGGTCCTGGGGGTCAGTCAGCATCTCTCTCACTTGGGTAGTCTCGTCAACACAAACTACCAAAAAGACCTGCAATGCACAGACTGTCTCCTTCTGTGAGAGAGACAAAAAGAGCTGCTCCATTCATTGTCAGGATACAACTCCACAATATACAAAGCCCATATTCAGGCTTCCCATAGATGTTACATTTCTGTTGGTAAAACCAAAGTGGATACCTCCAACAAGATAATCGTACAATTGAGTGGAGACTCTAGGACCCTGTTGAGCTACTAATAATAATAATAAATTTTGTTTATATAGCGCCAACATATTCCGCAGCGCTGTACAATTTGTAGGAATCAAATACAGACAGAAAGATACATTACAAAGAAAGTCATTTCACACAATGGGACTGAGGGCCCTGCTCGCAAGAGCTTACAATCTATGAGGTAGAGGGGGTGACACAAGAGGTAGCAGGGGCGGTATTGCTTATACAGGGGTCAGACACTTTTGTAATAGAGGTGACTGTCATTACACAAACATAAAACTTTATGAGCCGTCACCAGTCGTGTCCTTTAACATGTGAAAGGTGCTTGAACATATGAAGTTAGCCTGAAATGGCATCATATCATGTGGGGAAATGTGGGAGTGGGGACAGAGGAGGGTTAGATTTGGGGGATTCTAATTACGGTACGGAAGGGTTTATATTAGGAATTGTGATAGGCTTGTCTGAAAAGATGCGTCTTTAGTTTGCGTTTGAAGCTGTAGAAATTGGGAGTTAATCTGATTGTCCGGGGTAGAGCATTCCAGAGAAGTGGTGCAGCTCGGGAGAAGTCTTGTATACGAGCGTGGGAGGTTCTGATAATAGAGGATGTAAGTGTTAGATCATTGAGTGAGCGGAGAGCACGGGTTGGGCGGTAGAAAGAGATGAGGGAGGAAATGTATGGAGGTGAGGCATTATGGAGAGCCTTGTGGATGGCCTGGATATAAAGTAAAATAGGTTTGGATATGGAGGTATACAGGTTATGTATAGTATCCTGCAGAAAATGTGTTCACAGATGACATAGCTGGACCGCCAGATCCTGCACACTCATAAACTGCTTAAACTGGAGTCATAGCTGATCCCATAAATATTCTGTTAGAGATTACTCTGGAGATCGTGCAGGGCGAGTGTTGTCATTGAGACATTCCTGGGAAATCCTGTGCGCGGGTGAGCATTATCCTGCTGAGAAATGCCTTGCGGCTGCAGGATGTTCTGTACATATTAATGAGCTGTTAGTGAAATATGAAGAATGAGTCTTTAGTAGTTGATACCTTTTTAATGGCTAACAAAAATGATGACAGATTTTTCGCTACTAGGGATGACTGCTTGTGGTATACAATGGCTCCCCAGACCATCACACCAGCAGTTGGGGCAGTTTTCCTCTCCACAGTAAAGGCAAGATTGAAGCTCTTACCACAAGGTCTCCATACTGGAACCCAACTGTTGTCAGATCCCAATTAGAACCTACATTTGTTGCTGAAGAACAAACAGTTCCAATTCGTACCAGTCCTGGTTTCTTGTGTACGATACCATTGCAAATGAAGGTAACAGTGGCTGGCTGTCAATGGCAGGACACATAATGGGTGCCATAATAGTCAAGGCAGAAGCAATGGGGTGTAATAAAGGGGCCACCTGTATACGGATGGTGGACAAGGAAACTGTGGGAGTTGCTCGTGCTTGTCAATGGATTAAATGATCCTCTCCACTGGTGGTCAGTCTGGGCCATTTGGAATCTGTTTGCTGTGTAAGCGTGGCATCATGTAGCTACTGCTTCTCCGAACATCTCCTAACAGCTAGGCCTCAATGGCCAAGAGGGTGCTCAATTAGTTGAAACGACCATCCAACTTCTCTCAGTCCAATGATGCGTTCTCTCTTAAAGTAAGTCAACTGGGCAAAATGTGTTTGAATGTGTTGTAGAGTTAATGAGGTACACTACCCAAAAGTAGCCTTTTCATTGGATACTGGGAGAAGCACTTTTATGCACATTTTTATATTTCTATCTAGGTGTTAATTTTTACTGCCAATGAGTGTATATTTAACTAATATTAAAATAGATTTGTCTTAAAGTAATCAATAAGAGCTAGTGTGAAAACTAGTGAGAAAAGTGGAAATGTGGAGCTGGCTATAACAAGATGCCAAATGTAACAAGAACTGACAAGGTAGAGGGAGCAAAAAACAGGATTCATGGTTTAGAAATTTTATCCTGACAAGTGAAAACGGGAGCAATGACAGACCGGGCCAAGAACAGATTATTTACATACTGATTAAAAGATAATTTTCTTGGCATCAAGATTTCACTTTGACACATAAATGTATGTTAGCTTTATCACTAATCTCCATAGCAAGTGCATATGATTGGTTTAGAAGTGATTCCCATGAAGTCCTTCAAATGTCAAGAGCTGGATTTTATCTATCTAATTATCTATCTATATCATATCTATCTATCTATCATTTATCTATCTATCTATCTATCTATCTATCTATCATCTATTTATCTATCTATCTATCTCATATCTATCTAATATCTATCTATCTATCTATCTATCTATCTATCATCTATCTCCTATCTATCTATCTATCTATCTATCTATCTATCTATATATCTATCTATCCATCTATGTCCTATCTATCTATCTATCTATCTATCTATCTACCTATCTATCATCTATCTATCTATCTATCTATCTATCTCATATCTATCTATCTATCTATCTATCATCTATTTATCTATCTATCTATCTATCTCATATCTATCTAATATCTATCTATCTATCTATCTATCTATCTATCTATCATCTATCTCCTATCTATCTATCTATCTATCTATCTATCTATCTATCTATCTATCCATCTATGTCCTATCTATCATCTATCTATCTATCTATCTATCTATCAATCATCTATCTATCTATCTATCTATCTATCTATCAATCTATCTATCTCATATCTATCATCTATCTATCTATCTATCTATCTATCTATCATCTATCTCCTATCTATCTATCTATCTATCTATCTATCTATCTATCCATCTATCTCCTATCTATCTATCTATCTATCTATCTATCTATCATCTATCTATCTATCTATCTATCTATCAATCATCTATCTATCTATCTATCTATCTATCTATCTATCTATCTATCTCTCTATCTATCATCTATCTATCTATCTATCTATCTATCTCATATCTATCTATCATCTATCTATCTATCTATCTATCTATCTATCTATCTATCTATCATCTATCTTCTATCTATCTATCTATCTATCTATCTATCATCTATCTCCTATCTATCTATCTATCTATCTATCTATCTATCTATCTATCCAGGGGTGAACCTTCCCCTTTCGCAGCCCGAGCTAACCGGGAGGAGGGGGCGAATCGGGGGCGTGGCCGGGTGGATAGGGGGCGTGGTCGGTGTATCAGGGGTGTGGCCGAGTGGATCAGGGGCGTGGCCGAGTGAAGGGCGGGGTTTAGCCCCGTTCGCTGGCAGAGAGTAGGCCCGGAGACTGCCTGCTCTCTGCCTGAGCGTGAGGGGAGGCTGCCGGAGCAGCGCTGCTCCAGTGGCCTCCCCAAACCACCGCTCCGTGATAAGCTTGTCCTGGACTGGCTTAGGTTAGGAAAAATGCCGCCCTCCCTGAGGCCTTGGCATAGTGCCGCCTGAAGCGCTCGCTTCAGGTCGCCTCATGGGAGGTGCGGCACTGTATCTATCTATCTCATATCTATCTATCATCTATCTATCTATCTATCTATCTATCTATCTCATATCTATCTATCATCTATCTATCTATCTATCTCATATCTATCTATCATCTATCTATCTATCTCATATCTATCTATCATCTATCTATCTATCTATCTATCTCCTATGTATTTATCTATCTATCTATCTATCTATCTATCTATCTATCTATCTATATATCTAATTATCTATCTATCTCATATCAATCTATTATCTATCTATCTCCTATCTATCTATCTATCTATCTATCTATCTATCTATCTACCTATCTATCATCTATTTATCTATCTATCTATCTATCTATCTATCTATCTAATATCTATCTATCTATCATCTATCTCCTATCTATCTATCTATCTATCTATCTATCTATCTATCTATCTATCTATCATCTATCTCCTATCTATCCATCTATCTCCTATCTATCTATCATCTATCTATCTATCAATCATCTATCTATCTATCTATCTATCTATCTATCTATCTATCTATCCAGGGGTGAACCTTCCCCTTTCGCAGATCTATCTATCTATCTATCTATCTATCTATCTATCTATCTATCTATCTATCATCTATCTATCTATCTATCTATCTATCTATCTATCTATATATCTCATATCTATCTATCATCTATCTATCTATCTATCTATCTATCTATCTATCTATCATCTATCTCCTATCTATCTATCTATCTATCTATCTATCTATCTATCTATCTATCTCATATCTATCTATCTATCTATCTATCTATCTATCTATCTCATATCTATCTATCTCCTATGTATTTATCTATCTATCTATCTATCTATCTATCTATCTATCTATCTAATTAGCTATCTATCTCATATCAATCTATTATCTATCTATCTCCTATCTATCTATCTATCTATCTATCTATCTATCTCCTATCTATCTATCTATCTATCTAATCTATCTATCTCCTATCTATCAATCTATCTATCTATCTATCTATCTATCTATCATCTATCTCCTATCTATCTATCTATCTATCTATCTATCTATCTATCTATCATCTATCTATCTATCTATCTATCTCATATCTATCTATCATCTATCTATCTATCTCATATATATCTATCTATTTATCTATCTCATATCTATCTATCTACAGTATCTATCTATCTATTTCATATCTATCATCTATCTATCATCTATCTAATATATATCTTTCTCATATCTATCAATCTATCGAATTATCTATCTATCTATCGATCTATCTCTTATCTATCTATCTATCTATCTATCTATCTCCTATCTATCTATCTATCTATCTATCTATCTATCTCCTATCTATCTATCTATTAGCTATCTATCTATCTATCTATCTATCTATCTATCTCATATCTATCTATCTATTTATCTATCTCATATCTATCTACAGTATCTATCTATCTATTTCATATCTATCATCTATCTATCATCTATCTAATATATATCTTTCTCATATCTATCAATCTATCGAACTATCTATCTATCTATCTATCTATCTCATATCTATCTATCATCTATCTATCTATCTATCTATCTATCTATCTATCTCCTATCTATCTATCTATCTCCTATCTATCTATCTATCTATCTATCTATCTATCTATCTATCATCTATTTATCTATCTATCTATCTATCTAATATCTATCTATCTATCATCTATCTCCTATCTATCTATCTATCTATCTATCTATCTATCTATCTATCTCATATCTATCTATCATCTATCTATCTATCTCATATATATCTATCTATTTATCTATCTCATATCTATCTATCTACAGTATCTATCTATCTATTTCATATCTATCATCTATCTATCATCTATCTAATATATATCTTTCTCATATCTATCAATCTATCGAATTATCTATCTATCTATCGATCTATCTCTTATCTATCTATCTATCTATCTATCTATCTATCTATCTATCTCCTATCTATCTATCTATCTATCTATCTCCTATCTATCTATCTATTAGCTATCTATCTATCTATCTATCTCATATCTATCTATCTATTTATCTATCTCATATCTATCTACAGTATCTATCTATCTATTTCATATCTATCATCTATCTATCATCTATCTAATATATATCTTTCTCATATCTATCAATCTATCGAATTATCTATCTATCTATCTATCTATCTATCTATCTCATATCTATCTATCATCTATCTATCTATCTATCTATCTATCTATCTCCTATCTATCTATCTATCTATCTATCTATCTATCTCCTATCTATCTATCTATCTATCTATCTATCATCTATTTATCTATCTATCTATCTATCTATCTATCTAATATCTATCTATCTATCTATCATCTATCTCCTATCTATCTATCTATCTATCTATCTATCTATTTATCTATCTACCTATCTATCATCTATCTATCTATCTATCTATCTATCTCATATCTATCTATCTATCTATCTATCTATCTATCTATCTATCATCTATTTATCTATCTATCTATCTATCTCATATCTATCTAATATCTATCTATCTATCTATCTATCTATCTATCATCTATCTCCTATCTATCTATCTATCTATCTATCTATCTATCTATCTATCTATCTATCTATCCATCTATGTCCTATCTATCATCTATCTATCTATCTATCTATCTATCAATCATCTATCTATCTATCTATCTATCTATCTATCAATCTATCTATCTCATATCTATCATCTATCTATCTATCTATCTATCTATCTATCTATCATCTATCTCCTATCTATCTATCTATCTATCTATCTATCTATCTATCCATCTATCTCCTATCTATCTATCTATCTATCTATCATCTATCTATCTATCTATCTATCTATCAATCATCTATCTATCTATCTATCTATCTCTCTATCTATCATCTATCTATCTATCTATCTATCTATCTATCTCATATCTATCTATCATCTATCTATCTATCTATCTATCTATCTATCTATCATCTATCTTCTATCTATCTATCTATCTATCTATCTATCATCTATCTCCTATCTATCTATCTATCTATCTATCTATCTATCTATCTATCTATCTATCTATCTATCCAGGGGTGAACCTTCCCCTTTCGCAGCCCGAGCTAACCGGGAGGAGGGGGCGAATCGGGGGCGTGGCCGGGTGGATAGGGGGCGTGGTCGGTGTATCAGGGGTGTGGCCGAGTGGATCAGGGGCGTGGCCGAGTGAAGGGCGGGGTTTAGCCCCGTTCGCTGGCAGAGAGTAGGCCCGGAGACTGCCTGCTCTCTGCCTGAGCGTGAGGGGAGGCTGCCGGAGCAGCGCTGCTCCAGTGGCCTCCCCAAACCACCGCTCCGTGATAAGCTTGTCCTGGACTGGCTTAGGTTAGGAAAAATGCCGCCCTCCCTGAGGCCTTGGCATAGTGCCGCCTGAAGCGCTCGCTTCAGGTCGCCTCATGGGAGGTGCGGCACTGTATCTATCTATCTCATATCTATCTATCATCTATCTATCTATCTATCTATCTATCTCATATCTATCTATCATCTATCTATCTATCTATCTATCTCATATCTATCTATCATCTATCTATCTATCTCATATCTATCTATCATCTATCTATCTATCTATCTATCTATCTATCTATCTATCTCCTATGTATTTATCTATCTATCTATCTATCTATATATCTATCTATCTAATTATCTATCTATCTCATATCAATCTATTATCTATCTATCTCCTATCTATCTATCTATCTATCTATCTATCTATCTATCTATCTACCTATCTATCATCTATTTATCTATCTATCTATCTATCTATCTAATATCTATCTATCTATCATCTATCTCCTATCTATCTATCTATCTATCTATCTATCTATCTATCTATCTATCTATCTATCTATCATCTATCTCCTATCTATCCATCTATCTCCTATCTATCTATCATCTATCTATCTATCAATCATCTATCTATCTATCTATCTATCTATCTATCTATCTATCTATCCAGGGGTGAACCTTCCCCTTTCGCAGATCTATCTATCTATCTATCTATCTATCTATCTATCTATCTATCTATCTATCTATCTATCTATCTATCCAGGGGTGAACCTTCCCCTTTCGCAGATCTATCTATCTATCTATCTATCTATCTATCTATCTATCTATCTATCTATCATCTATCTATCTATCTATCTATCTATCTATCTATATATCTCATATCTATCTATCATCTATCTATCTATCTATCTATCTATCATCTATCTCCTATCTATCTATCTATCTATCTATCTATCTATCTATCTCATATCTATCTATCTATCTATCTATCTATCTATCTCATATCTATCTATCTCCTATGTATTTATCTATCTATCTATCTATCTATCTATCTATCTATCTAATTAGCTATCTATCTCATATCAATCTATTATCTATCTATCTCCTATCTATCTATCTATCTATCTATCTATCTATCTATCTCCTATCTATCTATCTATCTATCTATCTAATCTATCTATCTCCTATCTATCAATCTATCTATCTATCTATCTATCTATCTATCTATCTATCTATCTATCTATCATCTATCTCCTATCTATCTATCTATCTATCTATCTATCTATCTATCATCTATCTATCTATCTATCTATCTATCTATCTATCTCATATCTATCTATCATCTATCTATCTATCTCATATATATCTATCTATTTATCTATCTCATATCTATCTATCTACAGTATCTATCTATCTATTTCATATCTATCATCTATCTATCATCTATCTAATATATATCTTTCTCATATCTATCAATCTATCGAATTATCTATCTATCTATCGATCTATCTCTTATCTATCTATCTATCTATCTATCTATCTATCTATCTCCTATCTATCTATCTATCTATCTATCTATCTCCTATCTATCTATCTATTAGCTATCTATCTATCTATCTATCTATCTATCTATCTCATATCTATCTATCTATTTATCTATCTCATATCTATCTACAGTATCTATCTATCTATTTCATATCTATCATCTATCTATCATCTATCTAATATATATCTTTCTCATATCTATCAATCTATCGAACTATCTATCTATCTATCTATCTATCTATCTATCTATCTCATATCTATCTATCATCTATCTATCTATCTATCTATCTATCTCCTATCTATCTATCTATCTCCTATCTATCTATCTATCTATCTATCATCTATTTATCTATCTATCTATCTATCTAATATCTATCTATCTATCTATCTATCATCTATCTCCTATCTATCTATCTATCTATCTATCTATCTATCTATCTATCTCATATCTATCTATCATCTATCTATCTATCTCATATATATCTATCTATTTATCTATCTCATATCTATCTATCTACAGTATCTATCTATCTATTTCATATCTATCATCTATCTATCATCTATCTAATATATATCTTTCTCATATCTATCAATCTATCGAATTATCTATCTATCTATCGATCTATCTCTTATCTATCTATCTATCTATCTATCTATCTATCTATCTATCTCCTATCTATCTATCTATCTATCTCCTATCTATCTATCTATTAGCTATCTATCTATCTATCTATCTATCTCATATCTATCTATCTATTTATCTATCTCATATCTATCTACAGTATCTATCTATCTATTTCATATCTATCATCTATCTATCATCTATCTAATATATATCTTTCTCATATCTATCAATCTATCGAATTATCTATCTATCTATCTATCTATCTATCTATCTCATATCTATCTATCATCTATCTATCTATCTATCTATCTATCTATCTCCTATCTATCTATCTATCTATCTATCTCCTATCTATCTATCTATCTATCTATCTATCTATCTATCATCTATTTATCTATCTATCTATCTATCTATCTATCTATCTAATATCTATCTATCTATCTATCATCTATCTCCTATCTATCTATCTATCTATCTATCTATCTATCTATCTACCTATCTATCATCTATCTATCTATCTATCTATCTATCTCATATCTATCTATCTATCTATCTATCTATCTATCATCTATTTATCTATCTATCTATCTATCTATCTCATATCTATCTAATATCTATCTATCTATCTATCTATCTATCTATCTATCTATCTATCATCTATCTCCTATCTATCTATCTATCTATCTATCTATCCATCTATGTCCTATCTATCATCTATCTATCTATCTATCTATCTATCAATCATCTATCTATCTATCTATCTATCTATCTATCAATCTATCTATCTCATATCTATCATCTATCTATCTATCTATCTATCTATCTATCTATCATCTATCTCCTATCTATCTATCTATCTATCCATCTATCTCCTATCTATCTATCTATCTATCTATCATCTATCTATCTATCTATCTATCTATCTATCTATCAATCATCTATCTATCTATCTATCTATCTATCTATCTCTCTATCTATCATCTATCTATCTATCTATCTATCTATCTATCTATCTCATATCTATCTATCATCTATCTATCTATCTATCTATCTATCTATCATCTATCTTCTATCTATCTATCTATCTATCTATCTATCTATCTATCTATCTATCTATCATCTATCTCCTATCTATCTATCTATCTATCTATCTATCTATCTATCCAGGGGTGAACCTTCCCCTTTCGCAGCCCGAGCTAACCGGGAGGAGGGGGCGAATCAGGGGCGTGGCCGGGTGGATAGGGGGCGTGGTCGGTGTATCAGGGGTGTGGCCGAGTGGATCAGGGGCGTGGCCGAGTGAAGGGCGGGGTTTAGCCCCGTTCGCTGGCAGAGAGTAGGCCCGGAGACTGCCTGCTCTCTGCCTGAGCGTGAGGGGAGGCTGCCGGAGCAGCGCTGCTCCAGTGGCCTCCCCAAACCACCGCTCCGTGATAAGCTTGTCCTGGACTGGCTTAGGTTAGGAAAAATGCCGCCCTCCCTGAGGCCTTGGCATAGTGCCGCCTGAAGCGCTCGCTTCAGGTCGCCTCATGGGAGGTGCGGCACTGTATCTATCTATCTCATATCTATCTATCATCTATCTATCTATCTATCTATCTATCTCATATCTATCTATCATCTATCTATCTATCTATCTATCTATCTATCTCATATCTATCTATCATCTATCTATCTATCTCATATCTATCTATCATCTATCTATCTATCTATCTATCTATCTATCTCCTATGTATTTATCTATCTATCTATCTATCTATCTATCTATATATCTATCTATCTAATTATCTATCTATCTCATATCAATCTATTATCTATCTATCTCCTATCTATCTATCTATCTATCTATCTATCTATCTATCTACCTATCTATCATCTATTTATCTATCTATCTATCTATCTATCTATCTATCTATCTAATATCTATCTATCTATCATCTATCTCCTATCTATCTATCTATCTATCTATCTATCTATCTATCTATCTATCTATCATCTATCTCCTATCTATCCATCTATCTCCTATCTATCTATCATCTATCTATCTATCAATCATCTATCTATCTATCTATCTATCTATCTATCTATCCAGGGGTGAACCTTCCCCTTTCGCAGATCTATCTATCTATCTATCTATCTATCTATCTATCTATCTATCTATCTATCATCTATCTATCTATCTATCTATCTATCTATCTATCTATCTATATATCTCATATCTATCTATCATCTATCTATCTATCTATCTATCATCTATCTCCTATCTATCTATCTATCTATCTATCTATCTATCTATCTATCTATCTCATATCTATCTATCTATCTATCTATCTCATATCTATCTATCTACAGTATCTATCTATCTATTTCATATCTATCATCTATCTATCATCTATCTAATATATATCTTTCTCATATCTATCAATCTATCGAATTATCTATCTATCTATCGATCTATCTCTTATCTATCTATCTATCTATCTATCTATCTCCTATCTATCTATCTATCTATCTATCTATCTCCTATCTATCTATCTATTAGCTATCTATCTATCTATCTATCTATCTATCTATCTCATATCTATCTATCTATTTATCTATCTCATATCTATCTACAGTATCTATCTATCTATTTCATATCTATCATCTATCTATCATCTATCTAATATATATCTTTCTCATATCTATCAATCTATCGAACTATCTATCTATCTATCTATCTATCTATCTATCTATCTATCTCATATCTATCTATCATCTATCTATCTATCTATCTATCTATCTATCTCCTATCTATCTATCTATCTCCTATCTATCTATCTATCTATCTATCATCTATTTATCTATCTATCTATCTAATATCTATCTATCTATCTATCTATCATCTATCTCCTATCTATCTATCTATCTATCTATCTATCTATCTATCTATCTATCTATCTCATATCTATCTATCATCTATCTATCTATCTCATATATATCTATCTATTTATCTATCTCATATCTATCTATCTACAGTATCTATCTATCTATTTCATATCTATCATCTATCTATCATCTATCTAATATATATCTTTCTCATATCTATCAATCTATCGAATTATCTATCTATCTATCGATCTATCTCTTATCTATCTATCTATCTATCTATCTATCTATCTATCTATCTCCTATCTATCTATCTATCTATCTATCTCCTATCTATCTATCTATTAGCTATCTATCTATCTATCTATCTATCTATCTCATATCTATCTATCTATTTATCTATCTCATATCTATCTACAGTATCTATCTATCTATTTCATATCTATCATCTATCTATCATCTATCTAATATATATCTTTCTCATATCTATCAATCTATCGAATTATCTATCTATCTATCTATCTATCTCATATCTATCTATCATCTATCTATCTATCTATCTATCTATCTCCTATCTATCTATCTATCTATCTATCTATCTCCTATCTATCTATCTATCTATCTATCTATCTATCTATCTATCTATCATCTATTTATCTATCTATCTATCTATCTATCTAATATCTATCTATCTATCTATCATCTATCTCCTATCTATCTATCTATCTATCTATCTATCTATCTATCTATCTACCTATCTATCATCTATCTATCTATCTATCTATCTATCTCATATCTATCTATCTATCTATCTATCATCTATTTATCTATCTATCTATCTATCTATCTCATATCTATCTAATATCTATCTATCTATCTATCTATCTATCTATCTATCATCTATCTCCTATCTATCTATCTATCTATCTATCTATCCATCTATGTCCTATCTATCATCTATCTATCTATCTATCTATCTATCTATCAATCATCTATCTATCTATCTATCTATCTATCTATCTATCTATCTATCAATCTATCTATCTCATATCTATCATCTATCTATCTATCTATCTATCTATCTATCATCTATCTCCTATCTATCTATCTATCTATCTATCTATCCATCTATCTCCTATCTATCTATCTATCTATCTATCTATCTATCTATCTATCATCTATCTATCTATCTATCTATCTATCAATCATCTATCTATCTATCTATCTATCTATCTATCTATCTATCTCTCTATCTATCATCTATCTATCTATCTATCTATCTATCTCATATCTATCTATCATCTATCTATCTATCTATCTATCTATCTATCTATCTATCTATCATCTATCTTCTATCTATCTATCTATCTATCTATCTATCTATCTATCTATCATCTATCTCCTATCTATCTATCTATCTATCTATCTATCTATCTATCCAGGGGTGAACCTTCCCCTTTCGCAGCCCGAGCTAACCGGGAGGAGGGGGCGAATCGGGGGCGTGGCCGGGTGGATAGGGGGCGTGGTCGGTGTATCAGGGGTGTGGCCGAGTGGATCAGGGGCGTGGCCGAGTGAAGGGCGGGGTTTAGCCCCGTTCGCTGGCAGAGAGTAGGCCCGGAGACTGCCTGCTCTCTGCCTGAGCGTGAGGGGAGGCTGCCGGAGCAGCGCTGCTCCAGTGGCCTCCCCAAACCACCGCTCCGTGATAAGCTTGTCCTGGACTGGCTTAGGTTAGGAAAAATGCCGCCCTCCCTGAGGCCTTGGCATAGTGCCGCCTGAAGCGCTCGCTTCAGGTCGCCTCATGGGAGGTGCGGCACTGTATCTATCTATCTCATATCTATCTATCATCTATCTATCTATCTATCTATCTATCTATCTATCTATCTATCTCATATCTATCTATCATCTATCTATCTATCTATCTATCTCATATCTATCTATCATCTATCTATCTATCTCATATCTATCTATCATCTATCTATCTATCTATCTATCTATCTATCTATCTATCTCCTATGTATTTATCTATCTATCTATCTATCTATCTATCTATATATCTATCTATCTAATTATCTATCTATCTCATATCAATCTATTATCTATCTATCTCCTAT
The DNA here is from genome assembly GCF_031893055.1 of Leptodactylus fuscus. NCBI lineage: Eukaryota > Metazoa > Chordata > Amphibia > Anura > Leptodactylidae > Leptodactylus > Leptodactylus fuscus. The sequence goes on along the minus strand of NC_134267.1, from coordinate 222,863,610 downwards.
CTATCTATCTATCTATCTATCTATCTATCTATCTACCTATCTATCATCTATTTATCTATCTATCTATCTATCTATCTATCTAATATCTATCTATCTATCATCTATCTCCTATCTATCTATCTATCTATCTATCTATCTATCTATCTATCTATCATCTATCTCCTATCTATCCATCTATCTCCTATCTATCTATCATCTATCTATCTATCAATCATCTATCTATCTATCTATCTATCTATCTATCTATCTATCTATCTATCCAGGGGTGAACCTTCCCCTTTCGCAGATCTATCTATCTATCTATCTATCTATCTATCTATCTATCTATCTATCTATCTATCATCTATCTATCTATCTATCTATCTATCTATCTATATATCTCATATCTATCTATCATCTATCTATCTATCTATCTATCTATCTCCTATCTATCTATCTATCTCCTATCTATCTATCTATCTATCTATCATCTATTTATCTATCTATCTATCTATCTAATATCTATCTATCTATCTATCATCTATCTCCTATCTATCTATCTATCTATCTATCTATCTCATATCTATCTATCATCTATCTATCTATCTCATATATATCTATCTATTTATCTATCTCATATCTATCTATCTACAGTATCTATCTATCTATTTCATATCTATCATCTATCTATCATCTATCTAATATATATCTTTCTCATATCTATCAATCTATCGAATTATCTATCTATCTATCGATCTATCTCTTATCTATCTATCTATCTATCTATCTATCTATCTATCTCCTATCTATCTATCTATCTATCTATCTATCTATCTCCTATCTATCTATCTATTAGCTATCTATCTATCTATCTATCTATCTCATATCTATCTATCTATTTATCTATCTCATATCTATCTACAGTATCTATCTATCTATTTCATATCTATCATCTATCTATCATCTATCTAATATATATCTTTCTCATATCTATCAATCTATCGAATTATCTATCTATCTATCTATCTATCTATCTCATATCTATCTATCATCTATCTATCTATCTATCTATCTATCTATCTATCTATCTCCTATCTATCTATCTATCTATCTATCTCCTATCTATCTATCTATCTATCTATCTATCATCTATTTATCTATCTATCTATCTATCTATCTATCTAATATCTATCTATCTATCTATCATCTATCTCCTATCTATCTATCTATCTATCTATCTATCTATCTATCTATCTATCTACCTATCTATCATCTATCTATCTATCTATCTATCTATCTCATATCTATCTATCTATCTATCTATCTATCTATCTATCATCTATTTATCTATCTATCTATCTATCTCATATCTATCTAATATCTATCTATCTATCTATCTATCTATCTATCTATCTATCTATCATCTATCTCCTATCTATCTATCTATCTATCTATCTATCTATCTATCCATCTATGTCCTATCTATCATCTATCTATCTATCTATCTATCTATCTATCAATCATCTATCTATCTATCTATCTATCTATCTATCAATCTATCTATCTCATATCTATCATCTATCTATCTATCTATCTATCTATCTATCATCTATCTCCTATCTATCTATCTATCTATCCATCTATCTCCTATCTATCTATCTATCTATCTATCTATCATCTATCTATCTATCTATCTATCTATCTATCAATCATCTATCTATCTATCTATCTATCTATCTATCTATCTATCTATCTCTCTATCTATCATCTATCTATCTATCTATCTATCTATCTATCTCATATCTATCTATCATCTATCTATCTATCTATCTATCTATCATCTATCTTCTATCTATCTATCTATCTATCTATCTATCTATCTATCTATCTATCTATCATCTATCTCCTATCTATCTATCTATCTATCTATCTATCTATCCAGGGGTGAACCTTCCCCTTTCGCAGCCCGAGCTAACCGGGAGGAGGGGGCGAATCAGGGGCGTGGCCGGGTGGATAGGGGGCGTGGTCGGTGTATCAGGGGTGTGGCCGAGTGGATCAGGGGCGTGGCCGAGTGAAGGGCGGGGTTTAGCCCCGTTCGCTGGCAGAGAGTAGGCCCGGAGACTGCCTGCTCTCTGCCTGAGCGTGAGGGGAGGCTGCCGGAGCAGCGCTGCTCCAGTGGCCTCCCCAAACCACCGCTCCGTGATAAGCTTGTCCTGGACTGGCTTAGGTTAGGAAAAATGCCGCCCTCCCTGAGGCCTTGGCATAGTGCCGCCTGAAGCGCTCGCTTCAGGTCGCCTCATGGGAGGTGCGGCACTGTATCTATCTATCTCATATCTATCTATCATCTATCTATCTATCTATCTATCTATCTATCTATCTATCTCATATCTATCTATCATCTATCTATCTATCTATCTATCTATCTATCTCATATCTATCTATCATCTATCTATCTATCTCATATCTATCTATCATCTATCTATCTATCTATCTATCTATCTATCTATCTCCTATGTATTTATCTATCTATCTATCTATCTATCTATCTATCTATCTATCTATATATCTATCTATCTAATTATCTATCTATCTCATATCAATCTATTATCTATCTATCTCCTATCTATCTATCTATCTATCTATCTATCTATCTACCTATCTATCATCTATTTATCTATCTATCTATCTATCTATCTATCTATCTAATATCTATCTATCTATCATCTATCTCCTATCTATCTATCTATCTATCTATCTATCTATCTATCTATCATCTATCTCCTATCTATCCATCTATCTCCTATCTATCTATCATCTATCTATCTATCAATCATCTATCTATCTATCTATCTATCTATCTATCTATCCAGGGGTGAACCTTCCCCTTTCGCAGATCTATCTATCTATCTATCTATCTATCTATCTATCTATCTATCTATCATCTATCTATCTATCTATCTATCTATCTATCTATCTATCTATCTATATATCTCATATCTATCTATCATCTATCTATCTATCTATCTATCATCTATCTCCTATCTATCTATCTATCTATCTATCTATCTATCTATCTATCTATCTCATATCTATCTATCTATCTATCTATCTCATATCTATCTATCTACAGTATCTATCTATCTATTTCATATCTATCATCTATCTATCATCTATCTAATATATATCTTTCTCATATCTATCAATCTATCGAATTATCTATCTATCTATCGATCTATCTCTTATCTATCTATCTATCTATCTATCTATCTCCTATCTATCTATCTATCTATCTATCTATCTCCTATCTATCTATCTATTAGCTATCTATCTATCTATCTATCTATCTATCTATCTCATATCTATCTATCTATTTATCTATCTCATATCTATCTACAGTATCTATCTATCTATTTCATATCTATCATCTATCTATCATCTATCTAATATATATCTTTCTCATATCTATCAATCTATCGAACTATCTATCTATCTATCTATCTATCTATCTATCTATCTCATATCTATCTATCATCTATCTATCTATCTATCTATCTATCTATCTCCTATCTATCTATCTATCTCCTATCTATCTATCTATCTATCTATCATCTATTTATCTATCTATCTATCTAATATCTATCTATCTATCTATCATCTATCTCCTATCTATCTATCTATCTATCTATCTATCTATCTATCTATCTCATATCTATCTATCATCTATCTATCTATCTCATATATATCTATCTATTTATCTATCTCATATCTATCTATCTACAGTATCTATCTATCTATTTCATATCTATCATCTATCTATCATCTATCTAATATATATCTTTCTCATATCTATCAATCTATCGAATTATCTATCTATCTATCGATCTATCTCTTATCTATCTATCTATCTATCTATCTATCTCCTATCTATCTATCTATCTATCTATCTATCTCCTATCTATCTATCTATTAGCTATCTATCTATCTATCTATCTATCTATCTCATATCTATCTATCTATTTATCTATCTCATATCTATCTACAGTATCTATCTATCTATTTCATATCTATCATCTATCTATCATCTATCTAATATATATCTTTCTCATATCTATCAATCTATCGAATTATCTATCTATCTATCTATCTATCTCATATCTATCTATCATCTATCTATCTATCTATCTATCTATCTCCTATCTATCTATCTATCTATCTATCTATCTCCTATCTATCTATCTATCTATCTATCTATCTATCTATCTATCTATCATCTATTTATCTATCTATCTATCTATCTATCTAATATCTATCTATCTATCTATCATCTATCTCCTATCTATCTATCTATCTATCTATCTATCTATCTATCTATCTATCTACCTATCTATCATCTATCTATCTATCTATCTATCTATCTCATATCTATCTATCTATCTATCTATCTATCATCTATTTATCTATCTATCTATCTATCTATCTCATATCTATCTAATATCTATCTATCTATCTATCTATCTATCTATCTATCTATCATCTATCTCCTATCTATCTATCTATCTATCTATCTATCTATCTATCTATCTATCTATCCATCTATGTCCTATCTATCATCTATCTATCTATCTATCTATCAATCATCTATCTATCTATCTATCTATCTATCTATCAATCTATCTATCTCATATCTATCATCTATCTATCTATCTATCTATCTATCTATCTATCTATCATCTATCTCCTATCTATCTATCTATCTATCTATCTATCTATCTATCCATCTATCTCCTATCTATCTATCTATCTATCTATCTATCATCTATCTATCTATCTATCTATCTATCAATCATCTATCTATCTATCTATCTATCTATCTATCTCTCTATCTATCATCTATCTATCTATCTATCTATCTATCTCATATCTATCTATCATCTATCTATCTATCTATCTATCTATCTATCTATCTATCATCTATCTTCTATCTATCTATCTATCTATCTATCTATCTATCTATCATCTATCTCCTATCTATCTATCTATCTATCTATCTATCCAGGGGTGAACCTTCCCCTTTCGCAGCCCGAGCTAACCGGGAGGAGGGGGCGAATCGGGGGCGTGGCCGGGTGGATAGGGGGCGTGGTCGGTGTATCAGGGGTGTGGCCGAGTGGATCAGGGGCGTGGCCGAGTGAAGGGCGGGGTTTAGCCCCGTTCGCTGGCAGAGAGTAGGCCCGGAGACTGCCTGCTCTCTGCCTGAGCGTGAGGGGAGGCTGCCGGAGCAGCGCTGCTCCAGTGGCCTCCCCAAACCACCGCTCCGTGATAAGCTTGTCCTGGACTGGCTTAGGTTAGGAAAAATGCCGCCCTCCCTGAGGCCTTGGCATAGTGCCGCCTGAAGCGCTCGCTTCAGGTCGCCTCATGGGAGGTGCGGCACTGTATCTATCTATCTCATATCTATCTATCATCTATCTATCTATCTATCTATCTATCTATCTATCTCATATCTATCTATCATCTATCTATCTATCTATCTATCTCATATCTATCTATCATCTATCTATCTATCTCATATCTATCTATCATCTATCTATCTATCTATCTATCTATCTATCTATCTCCTATGTATTTATCTATCTATCTATCTATCTATCTATCTATCTATATATCTATCTATCTAATTATCTATCTATCTCATATCAATCTATTATCTATCTATCTCCTATCTATCTATCTATCTATCTATCTATCTACCTATCTATCATCTATTTATCTATCTATCTATCTATCTATCTATCTAATATCTATCTATCTATCATCTATCTCCTATCTATCTATCTATCTATCTATCTATCTATCTATCTATCTATCATCTATCTCCTATCTATCCATCTATCTCCTATCTATCTATCATCTATCTATCTATCAATCATCTATCTATCTATCTATCTATCTATCTATCTATCTATCTATCCAGGGGTGAACCTTCCCCTTTCGCAGATCTATCTATCTATCTATCTATCTATCTATCTATCTATCTATCTATCTATCATCTATCTATCTATCTATCTATCTATCTATCTATCTATATATCTCATATCTATCTATCATCTATCTATCTATCTATCTATCTATCTATCATCTATCTCCTATCTATCTATCTATCTATCTATCTATCTATCTATCTATCTCATATCTATCTATCTATCTATCTATCTCATATCTATCTATCTCCTATGTATTTATCTATCTATCTATCTATCTATCTATCTATCTAATTAGCTATCTATCTCATATCAATCTATTATCTATCTATCTCCTATCTATCTATCTATCTATCTCCTATCTATCTATCTATCTAATCTATCTATCTCCTATCTATCAATCTATCTATCTATCTATCTATCTATCTATCTATCTATCATCTATCTCCTATCTATCTATCTATCTATCTATCTATCATCTATCTATCTATCTATCTATCTATCTCATATCTATCTATCATCTATCTATCTATCTATCTATCTATCTATCTCATATATATCTATCTATTTATCTATCTCATATCTATCTATCTACAGTATCTATCTATCTATTTCATATCTATCATCTATCTATCATCTATCTAATACATATCTTTCTCATATCTATCAATCTATCGAATTATCTATCTATCTATCGATCTATCTCTTATCTATCTATCTATCTATCTATCTCCTATCTATCTATCTCCTATCTATCTATCTATTAGCTATCTATCTATCTATCTATCTATCTCATATCTATCTATCTATTTATCTATCTCATATCTATCTACAGTATCTATCTATCTATTTCATATCTATCATCTATCTATCATCTATCTAATATATATCTTTCTCATATCTATCAATCTATCGAATTATCTATCTATCTATCTATCTATCTCATATCTATCTATCATCTATCTATCTATCTATCTATCTCCTATCTATCTATCTATCTATCTATCTATCTATCTCCTATCTATCTATCTATCTATCTATCTATCTATCTATCTATCTATCTATCATCTATTTATCTATCTATCTATCTATCTATCTAATATCTATCTATCTATCTATCTATCATCTATCTCCTATCTATCTATCTATCTATCTATCTATCCATCTATCTCCTATCTATCTATCATCTATCTATCTATCAATCATCTATCTATCTATCTATCTATCTATCTATCTATCATCTATCTATCTATCTATCTATCTCATATCTATCTATCATCTATCTATCTATCTATCTATCTATCTATCTATCTATCATCTATCTTCTATCTATCTATCTATCTATCTCATATCTATCTATCATCTATCTATCTATCTATCTATCTATCTATCTATCTCCTATCTATCTATCTATCTATCTATCTATCTATCTATCTATCTCCTATCTATCTATCTATCTATCTATCTATCATCTATTTATCTATCTATCTATCTATCTATCTAATATCTATCTATCTATCATCTATCTCCTATCTATCTATCTATCTATCTATCTATCTAGCTATCTATCTATCCATCTATCTCCTATCTATCTATCATCTATCTATCTATCAATCATCTATCTATCTATCTATCTATCTATCATCTATCTATCTCATATCTATCTATCATCTATCTATCTATCTATCTATCTATCTATCTATCATCTATCTATCTATCTATCTATCTATCTATCTGTCTCATATCTATCTATCATCTATCTATCTATCTATCTATCTATCTATCTATCATCTATCTTCTATCTATCTATCTATCTATCTATCTATCTATCTATCTCATATCTATCTATCATCTATCATCTATCTATCTATCTATCTATCTATCTATCTCATATCTATCTATCATCTATCTATCTATCTATCTATCTATCTCATATCTATCTATCTATCTCCTATGTATTTATCTATCTATCTATATATCTATCTATCTATCTATCTAATTATCTATCTATCTATCTCATATCAATCTATTATCTATCTATCTATCTATCTCATATCTATCTATCTATCTATCTATCTATCTATCTATCTCCTATCTATCTATCTATCTATCTATCTATCTATCTCCTATCTATCTATCTATCTATCTATCTATCTATCTATCTATCGATCTATCTCCTATCTATCTATCTATGTATCTCCTATCTATCTATCTATCTATCTATCTATCTATCTATCTCCTATCTATCTATCTATCTATCTATCTATCGATCTATCTCCTATCTATCTATCTATCTATCTATCTATCTATCTCCTATCTATCTATCTATCTATCTATCTATCTCCTATCTATCTATCTATCTATCTATCTATCTATCTATCTAATTATCTATCTATCTATCTATCTCATATCTATCTATTAGCTATCTATATATCTATCTATCTCATATATATCTATCTATTTATCTATCTCATATCTATCTATCTACAGTATCTATCTATCTATTTCATATCTATCATCTATCTATCATCTATCTAATATATATCTTTATCAAATCTATCAATCTATCGAATTATCTATCTATCTATCTATCGATCTATCTCCTATCTATCTATCTATCTATCTATCCATCTATGTCCTATCTATCATCTATCTATCTATCTATCTATCTATCAATCATCTATCTATCTATCTATCTATCTATCAATCTATCTATCTCATATCTATCATCTATCTATCTATCTATCTATCTATCATCTATCTCCTATCTATCTATCTATCTATCTATCTATCTATCTAATATCTATCTATCTATCTATCTATCATCTATCTCCTATCTATCTATCTATCTATCTATCTATCTATCTATCTATCTATCCATCTATCTCCTATCTATCTATCATCTATCTATCTATCAATCATCTATCTATCTATCTATCTATCTATCTATCTATCATCTATCTATCTATCTATCTATCTCATATCTATCTATCATCTATCTATCTATCTATCTATCTATCTATCTATCTATCTATCTATCTATCATCTATCTTCTATCTATCTATCTATCTATCTCATATCTATCTATCATCTATCTATCTATCTATCTATCTATCTATCTATCTCCTATCTATCTATCTATCTATCTATCTATCTCCTATCTATCTATCTATCTATCTATCATCTATTTATCTATCTATCTATCTATCTATCTAATATCTATCTATCTATCATCTATCTCCTATCTATCTATCTATCTATCTATCTATCTATCTATCTATCTATCTATCTAGCTATCTATCTATCCATCTATCTCCTATCTATCTATCATCTATCTATCTATCAATCATCTATCTATCTATCTATCTATCTATCTATCTATCATCTATCTATCTCATATCTATCTATCATCTATCTATCTATCTATCTATCTATCTATCTATCTATCATCTATCTATCTATCTATCTATCTATCTATCTATCTATCTGTCTCATATCTATCTATCATCTATCTATCTATCTATCTATCTATCTATCATCTATCTTCTATCTATCTATCTATCTATCTATCTCATATCTATCTATCATCTATCATCTATCTATCTATCTATCTATCTATCTATCTATCTATCTCATATCTATCTATCATCTATCTATCTATCTATCTATCTATCTCATATCTATCTATCTATCTCCTATGTATTTATCTATCTATCTATATATCTATCTATCTATCTATCTATCTATCTAATTATCTATCTATCTATCTCATATCAATCTATTATCTATCTATCTATCTATCTCATATCTATCTATCTATCTATCTATCTATCTATCTATCTCCTATCTATCTATCTATCTATCTCCTATCTATCTATCTATCTATCTATCTATCTATCTATCTATCGATCTATCTCCTATCTATCTATCTATGTATCTCCTATCTATCTATCTATCTATCTATCTATCTATCTATCTCCTATCTATCTATCTATCTATCTATCTATCTATCGATCTATCTCCTATCTATCTATCTATCTATCTCCTATCTATCTATCTATCTATCTATCTATCTATCTATCTCCTATCTATCTATCTATCTATCTATCTAATTATCTATCTATCTATCTATCTCATATCTATCTATTAGCTATCTATATATCTATCTATCTCATATATATCTATCTATTTATCTATCTCATATCTATCTATCTACAGTATCTATCTATCTATTTCATATCTATCATCTATCTATCATCTATCTAATATATATCTTTATCAAATCTATCAATCTATCGAATTATCTATCTATCTATCTATCGATCTATCTCCTATCTATCTATCTATCTATCTATCTATCCATCTATGTCCTATCTATCATCTATCTATCTATCTATCTATCTATCTATCTATCAATCATCTATCTATCTATCTATCTATCTATCTATCTATCAATCTATCTATCTCATATCTATCATCTATCTATCTATCTATCTATCTATCTATCTATCATCTATCTCCTATCTATCTATCTATCTATCCATCTATCTCCTATCTATCTATCTATCTATCTATCTATCTATCTATCATCTATCTATCTATCAATCATCTATCTATCTATCTATCTATCTATCTCTCTATCTATCATCTATCTATCTATCTATCTATCTATCTCATATCTATCTATCATCTATCTATCTATCTATCTATCTATCTATCATCTATCTTCTATCTATCTATCTATCTATCTATCTATCCATCTATGTCCTATCTATCATCTATCTATCTATCTATCTATCTATCAATCATCTATCTATCTATCTATCTATCTATCTATCTATCAATCTATCTATCTCATATCTATCATCTATCTATCTATCTATCTATCTATCTATCTATCATCTATCTCCTATCTATCTATCTATCTATCTATCTATCTATCTATCTATCCATCTATGTCCTATCTATCATCTATCTATCTATCTATCTATCTATCTATCTATCAATCATCTATCTATCTATCTATCTATCTATCTATCTATCAATCTATCTATCTCATATCTATCATCTATCTATCTATCTATCTATCTATCTATCTATCTATCATCTATCTCCTATCTATCTATCTATCTATCTATCCATCTATCTCCTATCTATCTATCTATCTATCTATCTATCATCTATCTATCTATCTATCTATCTATCTATCAATCATCTATCTATCTATCTATCTATCTATCTATCTCTCTATCTATCATCTATCTATCTATCTATCTATCTCATATCTATCTATCATCTATCTATCTATCTATCTATCTATCATCTATCTTCTATCTATCTATCTATCTATCTATCATCTATCTCCTATCTATCTATCTATCTATCTATCTATCCAGGGGTGAACCTTCCCCTTTCGCAGCCCGAGCTAACCGGGAGGAGGGGGCGAATCGGGGGCGTGGCCGGGTGGATAGGGGGCGTGGTCGGTGTATCAGGGGTGTGGCCGAGTGGATCAGGGGCGTGGCCGAGTGAAGGGCGGGGTTTAGCCCCGTTCACTGGCAGAGAGTAGGCCCGGAGACTGCCTGCTCTCTGCCTGAGCGTGAGGGGAGGCTGCCGGAGCAGCGCTGCTCCAGTGGCCTCCCCAAACCACCGCTCCGTGATAAGCTTGTCCTGGACTGGCTTAGGTTAGGAAAAATGCCGCCCTCCCTGAGGCCTTGGCATAGTGCCGCCTGAAGCGCTCGCTTCAGGTCGCTTCATGGGAGGTGCGGCACTGTATCTATCTATCTCATATCTATCTATCATCTATCTATCTATCTATCTATCTATCTATCTATCTATCTATCTATCTATCTCATATCTATCTATCATCTATCTATCTATCTATCTATCTCATATCTATCTATCATCTATCTATCTATCTCATATCTATCTATCATCTATCTATCTATCTATCTATCTATCTCCTATGTATTTATCTATCTATCTATCTATCTATCTATCTATATATCTATCTATCTAATTATCTATCTATCTCATATCAATCTATTATCTATCTATCTCCTATCTATCTATCTATCTATCTATCTATCTATCTATCTATCTACCTATCTATCATCTATTTATCTATCTATCTATCTATCTATCTATCTAATATCTATCTATCTATCATCTATCTCCTATCTATCTATCTATCTATCTATCTATCTATCTATCTATCTATCTATCTATCTATCATCTATCTCCTATCTATCCATCTATCTCCTATCTATCTATCATCTATCTATCTATCAATCATCTATCTATCTATCTATCTATCTATCTATCTATCTATCTATCTATCCAGGGGTG